>NW_027069478.1:1346957-1369826 GCF_002906115.3 Quercus suber
GGGGGGGGGGGGGGGGGGGGGGGGGGGGGGGGGGGGGGGGGGGGGGGGGGGGGGGGGGGGGGGGGGGGGGGGGGGGGGGGGGGGGGGGGGGGGGGGGGGGGGGGGGGGGGGGGGGGGGGGGGGGGGGGGGGGGGGGGGGGGGGGGGTGGAAGTCAAGCATGAACAAAAAAAGTTTTCACCTTTTAAGAATAATAAATATACTAAGATTCACTGTTCACATAATATGTAATCATGTAATAACAACAATGAAAATGATTTGGATTTGAATTTGGATTCTTCTCATAATTAAAAAAAGATAATGTCACTAAATTATAAAACTCTTTATTAAAATGCATACCTTTACTTAGATGAGCAGTGTGATAAAGATATGATTAACAAAAGAAAAAAAAAATGATATACAATAAAAGTATACAATATTATCCAATTTAGACAAAAGTTATTCCATTATTCTATTGCTTTCTTTCTTGTGCCTTCAATTGTGGGTGATGAGTGTTGTTGGTAAAAACTAATTCTTCTACGAATGCTTAAGACATGTATAGTTGCAAAACTAATTAAGCCCTTCAATCTAAACATGGAGTGGCAGTCTTAACCTGTGCCATGCTAATTCTTTTATATATATACATATATTTTAGACAAACTTTTTTATATAAGAGGACCGTAACTTTTATTAAAAAGAAAATAAATTTAATATACACTGAGTCAATGTGAGGCGTAAACTCAAGTATGTTAGAATTTTCATCTATTCAAATTATATAACTAGCTATACCTTTGACATATTGAACCAAAACATGTGCTGGTCGATTCTCTTATCACGTCACATGGCTTACTTGTGCCATACTAATTCTTGATTCATACAATTTTAACCAATAAAAAAGAAAAGAAAAGAAAAGAAAAAAATACATCTACCGAGATATTTTTTTTGTTTCGTACTTGTTTTACTTTTATACTGAAACAAAAGGTCCGTTATGTCGAGGCATTGGTCCGTGCCATGAAAAAGGAAACAACCTCAAACGGTTGATTACATACGGGGCTAAGGTTGAATCCTGAATACCCGAGATAATGTCGGTTCAATTCAAACCCCTTTGACAGGTGATCCTTTTCTTGGGTTTAAAACGTGTCAAGCCATCACATTGACCCGTCAATAATAGAACCTTTTTTTTTTTTTTTAAAAGAAAAGAAAAGAAAAAAATACATCTACCGAGATATTTTTTTTGTTTCGTACTTGTTTTACTTTTATACTGAAACAAAAGGTCCGTTATGTCGAGGCATTGGTCCGTGCCATGAAAAAGGAAACAACCTCAAACGGTTGATTACATACGGGGCTAAGGTTGAATCCTGAATACCCGAGATAATGTCGGTTCAATTCAAACCCCTTTGACAGGTGATCCTTTTCTTGGGTTTAAAACGTGTCAAGCCATCACATTGACCCGTCAATAATAGAACCTTTTTTTTTTTTTTTGAAAGCATCAATAATAGAACTTCAATTTTACTGGAAACATTAATAAATTATTGTGAAAAGTGATAAACAATTTTTTAACACTTTCGCCATAAATTTTAAGTGATAAGTTGATATCAATTCTAATTTAAATTTACTTTTGAAATTATTATTTTACCCACTAGTAATAGTTACTAACAACTTGTTACTTAAAAATTTATTTTGAAAATTTTGTAAATTTAACATTTTTCTATATAATTAGAAGTTAAAACTGCCAACAAAATAAGGTCTGATTAATCATTAATCATCAATTTTAGTAAATTTTTTATAAAAAATTGAAAAAGCTATTAGTTTTTTTTTTATCTTTCAGTAAAGTTTTTTAAAGATGATTTACTAATATATGCCTCAGGGCGCATACACCAATAAAACCCAACAAAATATGTCTTGTCACACATTGCATCACTTGTTCAACACTAACACCAACTTTCCCATTTTCCCATTCTCTCAGGAATTCACAACGGTAATCAAGAATAAAATGAAAGAAAGATCATCTAATTTAATGTTGACAATAGTAATTGTGATAAAAATGAGAGTTGATTATGTTGACCATTTTTTTTTCTTGGCATCAAAGATCATGTTATATTCTTTGGGATCAAAGAATTTTTTTTTTTTTTTGAAAACAGGGATCAAATAATTTAAACTTTAGATACTTCGGTTAGAAATATAAGTAATTCTTCACCAACCATATACTATTATCATTAAATAGTTTTATCTAAAGAGATAAGGCAGGTCAGTCGAAGATAACATTCATTGGTGACCCCATTTAACAAGTTTAGGTTAGAATTTCTGTCCGCCAATATGTCAAAGTCTACCACACCATGGTTAAAATATTTAACAGCCTAGCCTTAAATAAAAAGCTAAAAACCCTATCTCTGTCTCTCTGTTCATACGTGTGCAAGTGCAACTGGCTATAATCATAGAATAATGAACAATGTTTGGATATAACAAGCTGGATCATCCACAAGAAATATTCGAGCCGTACGGTTCTTTGTGTGATGACCCCACTCGACTGTGTATTTCTTCATTCTTTATAGTTTTTTTATTTTTTTGGTGCCCTATCAAAAATTTGGTATTTGACAAAGACTGATCGACTTGAAGGCGAGCTGATCCATTCAAGATTCGATAAGATTTTAGTTACATCGATCTTTTTTGACCTTATTTATATTGGCAAGTGGCAACCTATAATGTTTATCGAAAAATAAAAAAGAAGAAAAGAAAAAATGTCCACAACCAAATTGAGTACAACTTTATCTACCCAATGGGTTTTTGTAGCTTTGCTTTTGTGCTTTTTATCTCTATGGTCAATATTCCAAACCAAAACCTAATTATGCAATCACTATCTTTGCTCTCAACCAACCAACCTATAGCTAATTTGGCGACACGACCTTGAACATTTTGTAGATTTAGAAACTACTACAACGCAACTTGCTTGAATACCTTATCGATTTTATTTGGAGTAATGGATCGATTTGAGACATTATAGTTTGATTAGACTTGTCTCTTAGTTTTCTCCTCATGCTAAATTTTAGCTGCAAGACACTTTTTGTCTTATTCGAAGGGATAAAACCAAAGGTACAAATAAAAAGTTATATAAAAAAAAAAAGTACAAAAAAGAAGAAGGGTAAATTACTTTTTTAAATCTTAGAGCAATGAATACATTTCGTTTAAATTTTAAACTTTCAAATTATTTCATTTGAACCTTGAAGGTTTTAAAAATATTTCATTAAACCTTATAGTTTCAAATAGTTTTTACTTAAACTTCAAAGTTTGAAATAATTTTCATTTAAACTAGTTGGATATGTGATGTTTAACATTGTTAATAAAAAGGATGTGATAAAAAGTTTAATAGAAATATTTTAAAAAAAATTTAAGATTTAAATGAAACATGCTCAAAACTTTAAGGTTTAAAAATTAATTTACACAAAATATAATGGTATGATGTTGGGTTGTTCATGATTATTGTAGGGTCGTGATTTTCGGACCAGACCCAAAAACGAATGGGATCTAGGCCCAGTGGACCCAGTACAATGAATTTGTAGAGAGCGGGTCAAAGAGCTAGACTTTAGTGCGTGGGTAACGACTAAAATGGATTTACATGATGATCAAATAGAAGTGAGCTGAGTTTATCAAAGAAAGTTCGTACTTTGCACCATCCGAGGAGCTCTGTTCTTGTATGTGGGTGATGGCCATGGTTGCAGGAGTTCTTCAAATTGCCATCATCTCCCCCCCCTTTATGGTGGGTTTTTTCTATTATATAGTCCTCTTCTAATGATCTTAACTTTCCACTTGTTAATCATCTAAACCTATACTTGAGTGCTTGTTCCATCAGACGTCTTCCCAAACTTTCTGTGAGTATTCTTTCTGGTATTCTGTGAGTTGTGGTAATCGAGGTAGTGCTGTTCAAAGGTCGTTTCCCCATTAATGCGGCCAGAACATTAGTTGTGGGCATTTAATACGGAAGTGACAGTTTTTCCTTGAATTGCTCTTCCACCATGCTCCCATGACTGGTCCATCGTACTCGTCCTTCTTTTTGAAATGCTCTGGGAGGCTGCTTTTGATGGCGTGCCACTCTTCCCTTCTATGATCTTGCTGGCTGAGGACAGGATTGTCCTCAGCGATGTCTCTCAGCAATATGGGCTTTCTTGGTTCATCCTTAGGCGTTCATTCCTTCTCGGCATGGGCTTTGGGCCTAGTACAAAGATGGGCCGGGGTCGCCGAATTCTTAGGCCCCACAATTATGCTAAAGGGAAATTTTATTTGAAATAACTTTATCTTATAGTTCAAATAAAAATTTATTTACATATATACTGCCATCATAAAATTTTTAAATAATGTCACTGCAAACATACAAACAAATAATGTGATAACATATGCGTTCTTCTTCTTTTTTTTCTTTTATTTTTTTGAGGAAATTCATATACATTCTTAGTTACAATAAATAAAATTGTAATCAATAAATTTCCATTGCTCAAAAGAAAGATGATCATATATTATACAAATTTTAATGGTTTTATTGAGAAATTATTCATTGAGATTTTAAAGTTTCTAATTCTTTTACAAAAAAAAAAAATCCTTTTCACTCTATTTTTCCTAGATTGTTAAATTTCCATTGCTCAAAAGAAAGATGATCATATATTATACAAATTTTAATGGTTTTATTGAGAAATTATTCATTGAGATTTTAAAGTTTCTAATTCTTTTACAAAAAAAAAAAAAAAAAAAAATCCTTTTCACTCTATTTTTCCTAGATTGTCCATTTTATAGTTTATGCCATGTCAACTAATTTAATAAACAATTGTATTAAGGTTACGGTGTTTTGTCAAAAATTTTTTTTTGATACATTGTCAAAATTATTAAATTGAACAAATTAGAGTAAAACTATGTATTTCAATAACCATACCTCAACATAACACAAACTTGCCTATCTATCATCCAATAAGAAAAAAAAAATCCTAGTGCTAACCCTTAAACAAAGGGTCCAATGATCAACTCAAGATTTTCTAATAATTTGTGAATATGAATTTCAAAATTTGGCTCATTACCTAATATAATTAAATTTATTAATTCAGTAAAAAATAATTGAATTCATTATTTGCTTATCCAAAATAAATAAATTCATTAAATAATTTGATAAATAAGTGGCCTTAACTCATGGCTGCAAGTCTCGATAAAATCTCGTGACGTCAAATAATATCTAACAGCAAAGTCAAAGTATTTACTTCTTTCTAGATAATAAGATCGGTCTTTAAAAAAATAGGACCAGTCTTTAAAAATTACATCTTTAAAAAATTACATTTTTCTATGGAAAAATTTTAATTTATATTTTCAGTTTGATTGTTATTAGAATAAAATTTTGAGTTTATATAATTTAGTTATCCAATTATTGTATAAATTTCAATTTGGTCTCTCAATGATTAACCAATGATTAAGTGTTTTAGTTTACTCCATTAACTTATAATGGTGTCATTTTAGTCTCTTGAATTTTAGAATCAACATAATTGACTATTTTCATTCTTAGGATATCTCATTTGCTTAAATGTTTAATAAATAAAACTAAAGGCAAGAATTTGCTACAAATTAAGTTGCAACAACTTCTACAAGATGCACACATGTCAAGTGGTCATTTAGTGAAAAATTCAATCTTGAGAATGAAGTTTTCATTTAAATATAAGCTTGAATAGGTGTCTATTTGAGGCATTGACATGGGTGCATTTTTACAGGATTTGCTGCGACTCAATTTGCAGCAAATCCTTTCCCTAAAACTAATGGCACGAAACAAATTAAGAACACATTAAAAGCTTATTATAAAAAGTGTAGAAATCTAAAAACCAAGTTAATCCCAACTGTTAATCCTATTATAACTAAACCAGACAAAAGACTCAAGGATGACTCAAATTAATCTCATCTAAATAAGGTGGAGTGGAAGGGGGAAGCAGATTGCTGGAGCATCACAAGAAGTGCTGGAACCATTAGATATCCTTCAAATGGATCCTGATGATTTTTAAAAGTTAGGAAACTAAATTCTAACCATTGAAAGACCAAATTAATTATTAATTTAACAAAAGGATTATTATATGAAATATACATTGAGATAACACGCTCAACCCTAAAACCTTGAACACAATCCCCACAAATGCCAAATTTCACAATATATCCAATACAAACTCCAACTTTGAGTATGCAAAATCGCTTTACCATTCAACCAGCTACTCCAATGATATCCTCGTGGATTTGAAGATATCTCTTGGAGCATCATTGCGACACTTACTAGCACAATGGATAGGTTGAGTCATGCCATGCAAGGGTCACAAAGTGTTCGAATAAAGGAGATTGTTGGTCATGAAGTGCCTTCCTTGAATGGATTGGAGGTTATGATGGATTTTTTAATTTTTATTTTTAATGTATATAAAATTATAAATCGATAGTTGGAAGTGAGAGTTTTTTAATGTAGACAGTTTCAATAGATTAGAGACGTGTCTATTTGAATAACATGTCTCTATAGAAATCTTGGATGTCTCTAATAGCTGGCTATTGTCAAATGGTTTTCAATAGATACGTATAGAGCTTAAATCCCACGTTTCTACTAAAAAGTATTTATAGAAACTCATTTATTTGGGCAATTTTTCCACACCAATAAAGATATCGTACATCTCTAACCAAATATGATCAGTGTAAAATTAATGCTACATACAAGTTGACTTCATATAATCACAATAAACCTCTAAAAATGCCTTGATTAGTGTAATATTTCCATATAAATAAAGATACACCACACATAGCCACATACCATAACTTCTACACATAATTTAACTCCATTAATTGGTGTAGTCACAAATATAAATCCCCTCATATGTTTGACTTTTCTTTTCTCCATTTTAAATTTTGGTTGTTTTATAAAGAAAGTCAAACAAATACTGGATAAGTTGTAGTTGATAAAACATATCGTTAAACACAAAAAATTGTACTAAAAATTTATACTTATGTAATTATTGCTCTTAATCCACTTAAAACTTGTCACAAATGGCATGAGACGGTCCCCATAATAGTAATAGTAAAACTTGCCACCACCCAAACTAAAAACTACCAAAACATAAAAATATGTGGGTTCTAATTATCTCAACTAGTAAAGTCTTTAATGGTTGAATAAGAAACCTGTAGTTTAATCATCGCCTGCACAAAAAACCGATTAATGTCTTGATTTGATGATAAAAATTTAACATCAAGAGTGAATGTTATAGGTTGAAACTCTCTTTAAAAAAAAAACATAAAAATATGATGGATCATATTAAAGACTTTATTATCATACCACTAATAAACCACCTCAAAGAAAAATAGTAGGTAATTGAAGTAACAGGCCATGGAGACATACGGATGTATGTACAAGTTTGTAAAAGCTTGGGGACCAATTTTGTAGTAATAGAACTATAGAAGTCCCCAAAGCTTTTGATCTGATCCAACAAAAGGAAACAGGATAAGTTTTATAGATTCATATTTTCTCTGGTCATTGTCTTTGCCACGTAATCCCGAACGTGTCAAAGAACGTTGGTCCCTATTTCGATGCCGGCGGACGTTAGCCTTTTCCTTTTTGCACATTAATAGGATTACATAGCTTACACATCTTTGTCTCTCATCTCTCTTATCTCTTTCTAATATTATTATTTTATATATATATATATATAAATTCATGTGTTAAAATTCTACAACTATTATTAGCTCCAACCCTATTTCTCTTTCCTCCTGTTCTCCTATGTTGAAAATTGAAAAACCTAATCCTTATCCTTGTTGTCTGTAAAACTCTTATTAACCTACACCCACTCCCTCCTTATCCTACGCACCCTATCCACCCTGTGTCTTTCTTGTAATTGATGAGAAGCAACCCTATAATCTGGAAACCCAAGAGGAGAAGAAGACGAAGAGGACGAGGGTGAGGAGAGGAGGGTAAATCTGTAAAAAGCTCCAAAACAGCAACTTCGATCAGACCGTCTGATTATTTTTTGTGTGGTTGATGATGGAGGTTCTACTAGGTGGTCCAACGTTTAGCATCGAGGTGTCTCCGTCGCCGACAACGACAAAGTACGGTGTTGTCGTTTCGTCGGCTGCGATCGGTGATGTGGATTCCGCGATCCGAAACGAAGTCGGGTCGGGGTTTGAGATCCGTGAACCCGTGAAGGCTCCGGAGGAGGAAGAAGAAGAAGAAGATGAGGAATCGTGTCAGAGTTCGTCTTCGATCGGAGCCCCGGACGATAGCGAAGAAGATGATGATGATGAAAACGATGACGTTTCGTCCAAGGAAGTCCAGAGCAATTTCAAGCGTGGACTTGGTTCTTTGTCTTCTTTGGAAGACTCTCTTCCCATCAAGTAATTATTTTAAAATTTTTCTTTTTTTTTTTTTTTTTGGTCTGTGTGTGAGAAATTATTTAGTTTGTGATTGTGTTGATCTTCAAGTTTGTGTTTTTCGTTAATTTTCTGTTGATGGGTAACAAAAAAAGCAGTTAATATTTTTTTCTGCTTTTGTTGCAATTTCACAAATGGAATATCTGTTTTGATTTACTATGTGAATTATTATATGAAAAAAATTGTGTCTTTATGAAAGAGTTCATGATTTTTTTGAACAAGTTGTGATATGGGTTTGGTATTTGGCACATGTACAGGAGGGGATTATCGAATCACTTTACTGGGAAATCAAAGTCATTTGCTAGTCTATCAGAAGTGGAAGTGGCTGGTACAGTGAAGGATTTGGAGAAACAAGAGAACCCATTTAACAAGAGGAGGAGGGTTTTGATTGCTTCCAAGTGGAACTCAAAGAGATCTTCCTTTTACAGCTCCTTTAACCCTAAATCCATGCCTCTATTGGCTCTAAACGAAGATGAAGATGAAGATGATGAACATCATCAAGAGCGACAAGAATACCCATCATCTTCATCTTCTTCCTCACCTTCTTCATCATCATCATCATCGGAGAAAAAAGCACAAGAAGATCGAAAACATCAAGAGAGAATACCAAGTAATTGCATGATAGGAGGCTCTTGAGTTTCAAATCAAGGAGTTGTTTTTCTCTCTCAGATCTGCAAGAACATGATGAACAAGATGAGGATTAGGCATTAGCTAAGGTTTTTTTTTTTTTTTTTTTTTTTCGTTTTTTAAAATTTTTTTAGCTGTTTCTGTGACCGCACAAAAACCATATAAAATAACTAAATAATATTATCCTTCTTTTTAATTTGTGGAGACTTCTAGATTTTTTAGACTTTTATTTATGGTATGCATATGGATATACATGATCTTATGGATATACATGATTTTGTGACGTGGCATTATAATTATTATTGTTATTATTATTATTTTTTCTTTCTAGAGAGTGCGACTAGATATTTGTTGTTGGAATGTCCCTATGTATAAAGATTGAAGACTAAGAATTCTTTCTACCAAAAAAAAAAAAAAAAAAAAAAAAAAAAAAAAAAAAAAAAAAAAAAGAGGACTAAGAATTCTCTCTTATTTATCCAGAGAAAAAAAGGAAAAAGAAAAAGAAAAAGTTCTCTCTTATCCTGTTTTTAGACCAAGGCAAGAATTTTCTATTTTGTATAGCTAAACTTGGGAGTTTGAACAAAACTGTCAAAACTTGTCTTTGCAGTTAGTTAAATTTAAATTTAGATGGAGTCATGATTTTTACATTGTAATAAACGATTTTGGTGGGCAATTGAAAGTTGTAAACTAGTCAAGTATTACAAGTACAGAAGTGTTAGCTAAGCAAAAACAAGTTAGGTTTGAGTTTATTCATTTTCTTGTAAAACTGGTTTGAGTTTGTTCATTATCTTGTAAAACTAGTTTATTCATTTTCTTGTAAAACTGGTTTGAGTTTGTTCATTATCTTGTAAAACTGGCTTGAGTTTGTTCAAGCTTTGCTTCATTGTATTTTTTTTTTTTTGGTCAAACAAGATTGAGCTTGTTAACAATCTTATAGGTTATTTGAGGTGACTAGATACATGATTTTGTTTATCAACCTGTAAATTAGATATCTAACAAATTTATTTATGAAATTACATTATCTAATATCAAGTTTATATAATTACATAATTTAATATCGAATTTATATAAATATATTTTTATACGTGTATATATAATAATATTTATAATAACTTATTTAATAGTCAAGTTTAAACTTAAACTTGGGTTTGATGTTTACTGATTTGCTATAAAAAGATTTTTTATTACTATCTTTTTTAAGTCAAAAGGTAATTATAAACAATACAGTTCATTTATTATAGCATCAATATTGTTGGATTGGCCTTAGGTTTATGAACCACAAATCGGCTCATCTTAATCTTTGGTTCAACAGAGAGACAAGTTCAAAAGTTGATAAATGCTGCTTATTAGTAATTGATGGCTAATGCATATAAAAATGTAAAATTTACAATTATTTTGATAATGCATGTTCCTTTTGTAGGCATGTGAGGGGGAAAAAACGTTGGAAAGTGTTTCGAATTTAAATTTATAGAATATTTTAAACAACAAAGTACAAGCACTATTGTTTAAAGTAACATAGTATATGCTCAATATGTATCCACAAAAATAATATTTTACAACATCATTAATATTTAAGTAAATATTTACTATATCCGTTTTGATATTTATTTAAATTGTTAACAACATGATTTATTCCAATTTACACTTTTCAAAATACATGGAAAGATATTCAAAAGTTCATGGTTGGAGTTACAGAAAAAGAGAGGATCCTAATCCTTTAAGATTAATCTAATATTTTTAACCAAATTTTAATTATCATTGACTCAAGCATGGGCCTTTTGAATAAATTTTAATAATGTTTTTGAAAAATATAATGAACACTATTAAGTTTCATAACAAAAGTTATGTTGTGAATTAAACACTAATAAGTATATAATTAAGTAGGTCAACAAAATATCCTCATTTTTTTCCTTCATTAAGTGTCGGTTTGGCAAAGATTATTTTTGCCAACTTATTTTACTATTCAGCTTATTTTTGTTATTATTTATGGGTCTCACTGCACTTTTAGTATTATTCATGAGTCTCATTGTACTGTTTTAGCTAATTTTTACCTTTATCTGTAGTGCTTTTAGCAAAAAGTTTTCAATTTTTACAAAATAAACAAATTCTAAATGGATCCTAACTATCAAGAAGGACTGATTATTCTAAAGTTAATATTTTGACAATGGTTTTTAAAAAGCGAATATAGATAGTATTAAATTATTAAATTTAAGTAGAAATTCGTACATTTTTTTTTTTGTTTGGTTATTTTAAAATATGTTTTATGCAAGAAGGGTGTTACAAGCTAGTTAAATAATGTAAATAAAATGTCTTATCCCTCCTTATAGCTAAATTTGATTTCATCTTAATAAGATTAAAGATATTAAGTTAAAAAACACATGCACGCAAGACAAGATAGATCAGGTGAGATAGGAAAATTTTTGCCATCTCTATTGAAAAAATACCCAAAAATGGACGGACACGAAGTGCTAATTCCAGTCAATCTCAGACCTTTATTCATATCTTTCACAACAACTTATGATTTAGAACTCAGCCTGTATTCAACAGCAATTCCATCTAATATGGTCAGTGATTTGATTGAATGCAGAATTGTTTCACTACGTAAATAACTAAATATACGTAACATCGGTTATATATATATGGCTTGGAAGCAACAAGTTGTATCCTTCAATCTTTTTGGTGGCAATGACAAGAACTAGGAATTGTTCGTTGTCATTACATTGCGGTAGAGATGCGTCACACAACTGAACTGACAAGATAACAAGAAACATCGAGTAAAGGTATAAGCATTGATTATACACCACCGCAGACTGTGACTTAATAATATAAGTTTTGTATTATTTTACTTGATCGGCAATTCAAGCGATAATCTTAATAAGACGTGGTGGTATACATAGTTTTGTGGTGGTATATGTAGTTGGGATATGTTAATGTGTGCTTTTAGGATATATATTAGTAAATTATTTTAAAAAATTTTTTATGAAAAAATAAAAAAATAATTAATTGTTTTGACAATTTTTTTAATTTTTAATAAAAACTTTTTAAAAATAAATAGTTAATATATATCCTAAGAGCGCACATTAACCTAACCCTACGTAGTTTTGCATATTGCTAACATGTAATATGGAGTCAATGAATTTACACAGGAGAAAATATTTTTTAATTCAGATGAAAATATTTTTTAATTCAGATAAAAAAAAAGCATTGATTACAGGGTGACACTGCAATTGTTTTTGTTCATCCTAGGAAATGGTAATGATGGTTAAAGGCAAGCGTGGCATATTCCCAGGTATATCTTGTGAGAGACCCGTGCAGATCTTCTGGGAACAACGTCATTGCATGTCTATTTTCTTTTGTATGTGGTTACTAAGTATGGTTGGGAAGTGAAGTGTGTCAACCGCAACCGTCACTACCATTAACTTTATCATTGTACTAAACAAAGAAAATATGCACCACTTTGTTATCGGGACGGCTCACCTCTAGTTTGAAAGTCTCCAATTTTCTTTCGTTTTAAAACCGATGAGTGACATGTGGCAAAGATACAATTCAAGGATTACAAAGAAAGCATGTCAAATACAACTTTTGTCTCTCTTCATCTCCTAGCTCCTAAGAAATCTGACCCCTCTTTATCTCTCCCCAACAAGCCTCTCCCTTCCCCTCCATCACCATCGCTACATGAGCATCAGAAGCACTGAAATTAAAGCTTGCTGGAGAAGAAGGGGCAAAACAAGACAATGGATTAGGAAATTAAAAAGAGAAAAATATCTTAGCGGATTTATGGGAAGCAAAGCAAGCTATACAGTGCGAGGAAGGTAGGTGTGCAGTTTACCATTGTTGGCCTTAACTCCACCTTCTCTTGGACAGAAGCCAATGGGGTCGCGGCTAAGTACACCACTCAAGTCCTTGTCCAATATGCCAAGAATGATATGAATTCAACAAATATAGACTCGCATCTTGTCCATTTTGGATTTTTTTTTTCCTTCAAAAAAAAAAAAAAAATTCTTCTCTCTAATCAAACTGTATTTCTCATTTCCTTTCAGGTTGTGGAAATTTTTGATTTTGTAAAATCTTTTGAATTGTTTTTCAAGTAGATGTTAATGTTATGACCGGTTTTGTGGTAACATTGCTAGTGGGTATATTTGTATTAAAAAGATCTTTTGTACCATTGATGCTCTGAAACCCAAGTTGTATTATTTTTAGCCTAACACTGTGACAGCCTAAGAAGGCGTCCAACCATCTCCACTACCTGATAAAATGTTCTCACCATAAGACCCTTTAGAGTTTAGAGTGCTTCAAAGCACAGTTGGATCGCCTTTGGTTAGTTTACCATTGTGCATAGCGTGAAGTTTTGCATCCCACACCAAAGGTTAGAGTCCTAAGTGCTAAACAAGTTGCATTATGAGGATCCAAAAGTATGGGGCTTGTTTTGCCTTGTTTTCTCCAGCAAGCTTTAATTTTGGTGCCTTTGATGCTTATATGGCGGTGGTGATGGAGAAGAAGAAGAGAGGCAAAGAACAAGAGTGAGGCTTGTTGGGGAAAGAGAGAAAGAGGGTCAGACTTCTTAAGAAAGACAAAAGTTGTATTTGACATGTGTTGAGGTCTAAAAAGTTACAATGCTGCACCAAAGCCCAAAATGGCACAGTGAGTTGGACTCCGTGAAAAAAAAAAAATAAAAGGCTTGAGATCACAATAAGGAAAAAGATTTAAGCCCAAGACCCACGAATGGATGGGCCTTAGGGCCCATGAACGAAGGGAAGAAAGAAAAAGCTCAGCATGCCAAGATCAGAAAATTACTAGGGAGTCCAGTGGTAAGAACTGGGCCGGGATACCCAGGGACTACCAGGAGCTTGGGGTCCTCGGGATGTACAGCAAAACTAGGATGAGATAAAGACAGCTCAAAAGGAGTGCCAAGAAACACAAGGAACGAAGAACATATACATTCTTATCAGCCACCCAATGATGCAGAAAGGAATCAAAAAGTTTGGAGACTAAAAATTCATGAACAAAGGATTGGTACCTCGGGGAACTTAGAGAGAAGAACCATGAAGGCAAGTAGCTAGGAAAACTTTCAACTTGGTAGGGATGGAATCAGCTCACTCTAGAAAAATGACAAAATGAAAGGCAACCAAAAAATATGAGTTTGAAAAGGTGAGGTTTAGAAGCTATTAAGGACCAAAATTTCACAAAAAAACCCATTCCATGAAAAATAAGGAAAGACCATGGGCCTTAACAAAAAAAGGCCCAATTCATGAAGCTAAGAAGGACCATAAAGGCCTAAAATCCCAAAAAGAAGAAAAAAGAAAGAAAGAAATAATAATAATAATAATAATAACGAAAAAAAGAAGAGGATCCTGGTCAGGTCAGAGGACATGTAGCAAGGATCCCGGTCAGAGGACATGCAGCAAAGATCTCGGTCAGGCCAGAGGATATGCAGCAAGAAGAATTAACATCAAAACCAAGATGTATGTTCAGATTTCTAGCAAAAAAGCCATTAAAAATCCAATAAAGACCAGGTATTATCTTTGTGACTCATGGTTCAAACCTGTGGGATCCTGAGTGGATAGTAAGGGAGGAATGGTTTGGTCGATAGGGAGTGATTTCTGGTGAAAAGAGGATCCTGAGGGTTTCCATTGGTTCATATATTTGCTTAGAATTCATGAACCAATGAACAATATTAGTTCCCTCATGTGCATGACACCTCCCCATAATTGCCTCTCAATTGTCATTTTCAACAAAGCTGTCGCAGTACACTGAGTAGCCCACCCATTCCTCTGACTTTTCAAGAAGGAATCTTTTATTTATAGCTAAAGCCAAATGCCCATTTTGAGTTATAACTGCCTCTAAACCTCTACCCAATGCACATTTTCAGGTGCCAAAGAACATGGTTACCCAGCAGACCTAGGTCGTCCTCGCTCGGGGTACTAGACCAGGTCTGCTATAAAAGGAACACTAAGGCATAGTAGATAGGGGGAATTCGGAAGGGAGAAAAATGGGGATTCAGGGGAAGAGTTCAGAGGTTCAAAACATATATTCTTAGAGTTTTAAAGCCCAACCAGGAAGAGAAAGAAAGCAAGAATATAAGAGAACCAAGGTGGAGGAATTTGTCCCATATCCTTGAGATGATTCAAAATATCACTTAGCCTCCAAAGAAACATTTGCTAAAACATGCACACATCAAATATCTCTCTCTCCCACAAAAATCTTCCTCACCTAGCTATCTTGGAAGGCAATGCTCAAGCAAAACCACTTGGATTTGAGTTCCAAATCCCACAAGTTTTGTGCAAAAGTATTAAGTCTGTGAGAATTAGGGCCAGGATCCTCGTGGCTAAATCATTCTCATGAAATTCATTTACATATATGTATATGTATTAAAATGTATATCAAACTAACAATTATTTGAAGATATGTGTATTATATAGTGTGTTCTTATGCAAGATCTCTAGAGGTAAAGGGAAATGAAAAAACTTTATTGCGTAATAAGCATGGAGAAAGATCGTATAGTTTAGAGAATCAGCATTCTAGGTTCTTATAGGCCTGGTACCCCTGGGAACCATGACATCACGTTTGGGGTACCACGACAATACGCCTGGTGTACCACGACAAGTCGCTCGGGGTACCAAGTGAAGGAACTCTTTTAAATGTTTATACAATAAAAGATAAGCCTTAAATATTCTACTTCAATCTCTTTCTCATCGTGAATATTATGAATACTTATTTTACTTATTTCGTAAGCGTAAATGGTAATTTTATGACACTAAAACACTTATAATGGTATTTTATTGCTTATGAGGAATCGTATTTTTGCCTTGAGGAGATTTATGTGACTTACGCATAACTTGGTTTGTAATCAGCCCTCATTTAGTTGTGGTGAATTAAGCCCAGTCCACCAAACAACAAGTATTTGGCCCGAGATCCTTGTCTCTACTTGGGCCTGTGTGTTAAGAATAAAACACTCTCACAGAAGCCTTGAAGGAAGAGAGATTAGAGGTCAGCTCTCTAGGGACACCCCATAACGTAAAGTCAGCAAGAGGCTTTTGGGAAAAAGCACCAAAAAAAAGAAGAAGAAAATGATGAGAAACAAGAAAGGGACCAGCCACCAAAATTGTTGGCATAACATTGGCTCTGGTACTCAGGGGAGCAAAGGAGAGGAATCAGTGGTACCCCGAAACCCTAAGATGACACTATAAAAGGGGAAGCAACCAACAGTAAAGGGGGCATTCAGCAACAGTGGAATTAGAATAGAATCATTGAGAAAACTCTATAAAAAAACCAAAGAAAGCAACAAAAAGAAAGGAAAATACCGCACGGTATCCTCAAACAGTCACTATAGAACATATTTGAATTCAAATAGATTCAAACTTTACAAGTCTTAGAGGCTTGGAGAGCCATTTAAGTCTATGATTTTTGAGCTTATTCAGACCTTGTAATACGTCTTAGTGAGCATATTGTAATACACAATTAAGAAAAGTAATGGAATATCTCACATTGTTTTAAGGTTCCTTAATCTTCATTCTGTGTCTTTTGTTTATCACATTGCTCCTTTACTGTTTCTTGATATTCCATGCATATATATTTCTTGCTTGTTAATATGTATATATTGTAGGATTCTTGCTCTGTGCACCACTTGGTTTGTAATCAGCCCATTTAGCTGTGGTGAACTAAGTCCAATCCCTTAAAACAACAACTAAAAGGCTTAGGGTCCTTTCTTCTACTTGGGCCTGGACACTATCCAAAAAAGGACCATCATATTTTGGCGACTCCGCTGAGGACTGGGTAAAAGAGAAGGAAGAAGCAGTCCCTTCGCAGAGCATGGCTCCAAGACTAAGGAATAGCAAATGTACCAATGTGCCACCTGCGACCTTTAAGCCAGTATGAGAAAATGAAATGGCCTCCAGAAAGAGGAACGAGGTACCTCTAGTAGAGCAAGAGTTCGTATCAGGACAGAGGCACGTAGGACAGAAGCCAGATCCTTTGGCTCGAATGGCAGAAGTGTTGAAAGATTTACAGCAAGAGATTCACCTCCTCAAAGAGGGCAGGACCCAAGAAATCAAGGATAATATCCCCTCTGTGGTCAACCAGGACAAAGCCCAACCAGAGGGAGGGTCAGCAGTAAGAGGAGGAGCCAACCCCCAGTATCTAACACTAGCAGATGTCAATGCCCTTTTGGAACAAAAAAGGGATCCCCATGCAATTTTCTCAGGATCCTCCATTCCTACTAGAACTCCTTGGCAAGCCATATCCCAAAGGATATGAACCCCCAAAGTTCCATCCTTTTGATGAAAGAAATGGAAGTTCTGTGGAATATGTGAGTAGGTTTATCCACACTATGATCCCTTATGCAGGAGATAGGGAACTATGTCTAAAGGAGTTTGATAAGTTCCTAGTGGACAGAGCATATACCTGGTACACCACCCTAAGGCCTGGGTCCATTAAGACCTGGGACAAAATGATGGAGAGATTCTGTGCAAAGTACTATCCAGGTGATGACAAGGTCACCTTCCAAAGCCTTCAGATGGTAAGGCAAAGGCTTGGAGAGGATCCTATCCAGTTTATCAAGAGGTTTGAAGACGTTTCTCTGGATTGTTATAGAGACTATGAAGAAAAAGAGCTCGTGGAGACTTGCATATCCAACATGCTCTTTGATTACAGGCTTAACCTTGAAAATTTATGCATAATCCAATTTGTTGACCTGCTGCAAAGAACTAGAAGGACAACACAGACTATGAGAACAAAGAGGGTGCCAATACCCCAGGCCATGACAACATCAGTTGGAGAAAAAGGGAAAAGACTTGGAGGAAAAATAAACGAGGAACCACCCGTGATCCCATGTACTGTAGAAGAATTGAATCATGTTTTGGATAAATGGATTGGAGATGGAATTGTCAAGCCATTTACTGTGTCCAGGCCATCAACTGAAGAAGAAAAGAAGAATCCTTTGTTTTACAGGATTCATAACTATGTCAAGCACTCTACTAAGAACTGTTGGACCCTTCGTAGGATTTTTCACAAGAAGCTTAGGGAGGGAACTCTGAAGCTCACTCAAAAAGAACCTGAAGTGCAAAGGAACCCTCTACCTAACCACAAGGGAAAGGGAGTGGTGGCTGTAGTGATCCATGGAAACCTAGCAAAAGCAGAAGAATTTGAAGGATCTTTCCATCCAAGCACAGTGAAAACCCTTCAGAAGAACCCTAAGTTCAGATCATTATTCAATTAGTTGGGATTTAGGCCAGAAGTAAGAAGAGTGGCCATAGAGTCCCTCATAAGTATAACATCAGATTCAGGGATGGAATGTTTCACAGCAGAATCCCATGCTAGTAGGGCTTGGAGACAACCAATGTAATAACATTCATTGATGAGGACATGGAGGTTGAACACCTAAACCATCCCAGACCCCTTTATTTGATGGCTACCATAAATGGTGTTCAAGTAAGGAGAGCATTAGTAGATATAGGGGCATTACTCAACCTTATAACCCTGAGTACCTTGTAAGCTGTGAGCCTGACTGGCAGAAGGATCTTGGGAGCTCCCATGGAGATAATAGAATTTGGAGGATTAGCAGAATCAACTGAGGGATATGTGTAGTATGCCTTAAGGGTGGGCCCAATAGTAGCCCTGACCAAATTTCATGTGATTAACTTAGAGGTTTCTTACCATATGCTGTTGGGATGCCCATGGCTCTATAAGCACCGCCTTATTCCCTCAACGTACCATTAATGTGTTAAAGGGAGATAGAATGGGAGGCCCATAATGATCCCTGCCAACCATAACCCTTTCAGCCAGGAAGAAGTGAACTTTGTGGAAATAATGTTTTATAATGAGTTGGAACTGGATGATGAGAGCCCCATGTCGTTGACCCCAAGAGCACTTATCTTGGAAGAAGAAGAAGGATGGGGTATCTGTGACCTGAGAAACCTCCTAGACAGAAAAAGGTAAAAGAGGGAGCCCAGCTCCTCAGGATCCCGGGAATGTGTGGTAGTACGAGAACTTGGAGGAAGGTTAATTTATCATTTATAAAGGTGCATGGGGCGTGAATGCATCATGCAGGAAGGTCCCGGACCACCAGATTGTATGATGGCTCAAGAAGAAATCCTAGAGGACCTAGTTAAGGAAGCGCAAATTTAGCTCGAGGAAGAATTGGGAGAAATAAACTTGGGGGCTGAGCTGGGATCCTAGAAGCGTGTTTTCATTAGTAGTTAGTTGACATCAAGGGAGAAGGTGCAGTTAGTGGCATTACTCAAGAAATATGTGGACGTGTTCGCATGGACGTAGGGTGAGATGCTTGGTTTGGATCCAGGACTGGTGGTCCATTCTCTCAACGTAGACCCAGGAATCAAGCCAGTAGTTCAGCCAGCCAAGGTCTTTCACACTAATGTAGAAGCTCAAATAACTCAGGAAGTCAAGAAGTTGCTGGCGACTGGTTTTATCAAACCCATCCAGCACTCCAAGTGGCTTTCCAACATAATACCCGTGAAGAAAAAGAATGGCCAAATCTGGTGTTGTGTGGACTTTTGCAATCTGAACAAGGCATGTCCAAAAGATGAGTTTCCCTTGCCTAATGTTGACCTCCTTGCAGATTCAGTTGCATGAAGCTCTATGTTTTCATTTATGGATGGATATAGTAGGTACAACCAAATCCGCAGGGCTGCCAAAGATGTAGAGAAGATAGCATTGAAGATTCCAATCGGAAACTTTTATTACACTGTGATGCCCTTTGGCCTTAAAAATGCAGGGGCCACGTACCAGCGAACTATGACAGCTATCTTCCATGATTTGATGCATAAAAAAATGGAAGACTATGTTGATGATATTGTGGTAAAATCAAAGACCAATGCAGGACACTTTTAGATACTTGAACAAGTTTTTGAAAGGTGTAGGAAGTACAAACTACGCATGAACCCTATGAAGTGTGCCTTCAGAGTATCTGTTGAAAAGTTTCTTGGATTCCTAGTATATCACAGAGGCATAAGTGTGGATCCAGCCAAAGCCATGGCCATCACAACAATGAAAGGCCTACAATGCTAAGGGAGCTCAAAAGTTTCTTAGGGAGGGTCTCTTACATCAGAAGGTTTTTGCCAGGATTGGCTTCAGTCACAAGCGGTTTATCCAAATTGTTGAAAAAAGGGGGCTGAGTTCACTTGGGGAACTGAGCAGCAAGAAGTCTTTCAGAGGGCTCAGTAGATCATGAATCATCTTCCCACCCTACAAGCACTAGTATGTGGGCGAACCCTGTTGCTATATTTAGCAACAAACTCCCAAACTATAGGAGCCTTGCTAGCACAAGAGGATGGTGATGGAAATGAGTAACCTATTTATTATGTGAGTAGGACACTTAAAGATACCGAGACAAGATACCCTAGGATAGAAAGAGAATGTCTAGTGGTTATCTACGCGTCTCAAAGGCTAAAACGATACTTCTCAGCCCACCAGATCCTCTTGGTAACTAAGTCACACCCTATAAAAAGCACTCCTTCATTAGCCTTTCCTGACAAGAAGAATAGCATAATGGCTGGTCTTGCTCTTTCAATATGATATCGGCCTCAAAACTTCTAAGGCTATTAAAAGTCAAGCCATAACAGATTTGCTAGCCCAGTTCCTAAGGAAAGGTGAATGTTCACTAAGCAAGGAGATCCCCAGGGAGGTGGCAGTGGCAGAGCTCCTGGGGAATAAGTGGATAATGAGATTTGATGGGTCAGCAATGACAATCTTAAATGGACTAGGAATTGTACTAAGTTGCGAAGATGGGGACACCATGCTGTTATCTTTCAAGCTTGAGTTTTCCTATTCAAATAATGCTGCTAAGTACGAGGCATTCTTGACTGGGTTGGCCATAGCACTTAGCATGTGAGTAAAGTGTATGAGGATTTTAGGAGACTCCAATCTTGTGGTCTCTTAGGTGAAGGGTGACTTTACACTAAGAGGGCAGAGTTTGGCAGCCTACAGAACTTGGGCACAAAGGCTAGAGAAGGAATTCCATACCTTTAGTGTGGAGTATGCCCTAAGGAGTGAGAACAGGTTCGCTGATGCACTAGCCACCTTGGGATCCCAAGTACCATTCAAAGGAAGAAACACTCTGATAAGAGTAAGTAAGTAGGAACATTCCATTGTAGGGATCCTTAAAAAGATATTCCCTAAAGAACCAGGGCAACAAGATTGGAGAAATGAGGTCACTGAAAAAATAAAAAGTCAGGACATGGAGGAAGTATCAAGGAACTGAAGGATTACACTTTGATAGAAGGAGAGCTGTATAAGAGGCCGCCTGGAGGAATCCTATCCAAATGTATCAACGAAAAAGAAGGAAAGCTGAGATTGGAAGAATTACATAGCCAGATCTGTGGGGTGGTAGAAAAAATCAGCTTATACAGAAGGATGCAACGCATGGGGTACAATTGGCCAAATATGAACAAAGAGGTTGCAACTGTACAGTAGGAATGTCAAAGGTGTCAACTTTTAGTAGACAAAGAAGAAAGCTATTTTGTATTTATTATGGAAGATTGGAGGACTCCATTCATGGAGTACTTGGCTTAAGAGATCCTACCAACTGATAGGACATTGGCCCACCAGCTGAACAAACTCGTAGTAAGATATTTCTTACAGAACGGGATCTTGTTTAAAAGGGGATACAGCGGAGATCCCCTAAGATGCCTAGGGCTAAGGGAAGCTAGAGAAGTAGTCAAGGAAGTCCATTCCGGTGACTGTGGAAGTCACCTAGGGAAAAGAAGACTTTACAAGCAGTTGTTGCTGTTAGGGTACTATTGGTTAACAATGAAAAAAGACTCTGAGGAGCTGGTCAAGATGTGTCATGCATGCCAAGTACTTGGATATGCAATCCATACTCATTCAAATGTGCTGTAAGATATGACAACACCATGGCCTTTCCACACTTGGGGGCTTAATCTTATAAGGCCTATAAACCCTCTTTCCAATGGTTACATATGGATTTTAGCAGCCACCGAGTATTTTACAAAATGGGTAGAGACTATCCTTTTGAAAAAGGCTACTAGAGCAGCCGTGGCAAACTTCATTCGAGAGCACATCATTACAAGTTTCGGGATCCCCCCGAGATTGATCAGTGACAATGGGACCTCGTTCATAAACAAAGACATGAAGAACCTGACTGAGGCATATTACATTAAGCATGGAAGGCCTAAACCATACTACCCTCAAGGAAATGGTCAGGCTGAAGCTACTAATAGGGTGATACTAAAGATCTTCAAAAGAATAAAACATGAGTATGGGGGAAAATCGAGTGACCACTTGATAGATGTATTCTGGGCATGCAGGAGCTCTTTGAAGACGTCTATGGGTTTCACCATTTTTCCTAGTTTATGGGACAAAAGCCATCAGCCCCGTGAAACTAGTAGTGCTTGAAGAAAACCAAGAAGGCACAAATAACACAAATAGTGAAAGAAGGTTGGCAAATCTGGAGGGGTTAGAATAAGAAAGAGAAGTGGCTAAAAGGAGAAGCCAAAGGTATCAACAAAGGATGACTAAGGCATATGCATAGATAGTGCACCCAAGGGCCTTCATTGAGGGGCAGCTGGTGTTAAGAGCAGCAGAGCATGTAAGGAGAAATCTCCTAGGACCTTCCAAGTTTGCCCCAAAATGGGAAATTCCCTATATCATTAGAAAAGCCCATGATAATGGGCATTACTACCTTACAAAAGAAGATGGGACAGTCCTGACAACTCCCATAAATGGGAAGTGGCTGAAATAATACTACACATGAAAGGGGAAGATCTCAGTACACCGAGACCTTTTTCCAGCTCCCCAATCTGCTAAGTGTTTCATTGCTTTTTCATCTTTTTTTTTTTTTTTTTTTTTTTTTTTTTTTTTTTTTTTTCTTTTTTTTTTTT
>NW_027069478.1:1378328-1395946 GCF_002906115.3 Quercus suber
AAAAAAAAAAAAAAAGTACTCTCATAATATATTGTCCAATGGTGGACATTTAGAGGAGAAAGCCCAAACTAATTTTTTCTGAGGCCCAATTTTAAATTCATAAAGAAACAAGTCGAAAAAAACTCGGAAATTCAAATCCAGCCCAATAGCTGAGCTGAGCTGAACCTGATCATGGCATCTCTGGCCTCGCCATTTCGTTTCACTCTCTCCATCAAGTCCAAATCCAATTCAAGCTTTCCTTTCTCAAGCTCTGGGATTGGATTTAGGGCTCCGAGTCGAATCGGCTTTAACTCAATGAGTCAACCCGCCGGGACCGAGTCAGGGCCTTCCCAGGACGACGAAAGCGTGAAGGCGGAGAAGGACAACTCAGACGTGCTGGTTCAGTACGTGGTGCTCCGTCGAGACCTGATCGACACGTGGCCGCTCGGGAGCGTGGTGACACAGGGATGCCATGCCTCCGTGTCTGCCATTTGGTCCCACAAAGACGATCCTCACACACTACAGTATTGTAGTCCCCAAAATATCGATTCTATGCATAAGGTGAATCCTCGTCCTCCTTCTATTTCTGTATATTGAGCAAAGATAGAATTTTCGACATAACTCGTATCATTTTAGAATTGTTGTTGGCATTGAGTTTGAGAGAGAAAAAGAGAGCACACAACGGATCTAGTGTCAATTTGGTAACAATTTATCTAACTTTCTCGTGAAAACTTTTTACAGAGTTAAAAGTTATAGGTTATTTCCGTAAAAGACGCAAATAGTAGAAAAAATAAGTAAAAAACTAGATTATAATTGCAACTCAAATAGACACTTAACGTAGTTTGACCTGACAACCTACTTTTGCGCGAAAAGCACTTAATAGTTACATCTTTATTATGATGAAGATGTTTGTTATAATGACAAATTTTAGGGTATGTGTGTATTAAATTAAACTTTAGTCTAACGTTAGACTAACCTTAAGATTACTTTTCTTGCATTACAAGTAAGGTTGTTATAAATAGGATTAAGATTATGTTGCTTGCATTACAAGTAGGTTATAGTACAGTGAACCTGGAGTAGGATAATGGACTTGGGAGTTGAGGCTTTGACTAGGAATGAGTCTTAGCGTGCATTTGGATTGCGTTTTGAAGAAAACATTTTGCGTTTTGTTGAAAATTTGGTGTTGAAAATTTGGTGGGTCCCATGTTACTGTTAATATACTTTTTGGTACTATTCATGGTCTTACTATACTATTTTAACTAACTTTTACTTTTACCTACAATACTTTTAGTAATAAGTTTTCAATTTCAGCAAAATAAGCAGTATCCAAACGCACTCTTAATTTCTCTATCAGTTTGGTGGTTGATTTGGGTAGTAATAATATTTATGTTTGGATGACTTAGACTAGGATCGCGTCTTGTTGGTTAGGAGTTTGAAAAGAAACATTTTGCAGGCTTTAGTCTTTGCCTTTTGAGTGGATTGGTGACTTGTTTACTGGTGTTGCGAATTAAGGAAAAAAATGGAAAGTCACACTGTGGTTGTGAAAGAAAATAACAATTTCAATGAAATATGCAATTTTAGATGGTGATTCTCTCATATCTTGCATGTTTATGTATAAAACTACTGCCGTATCATTATTTCCACGATGTCAGACACTTATTTAAAAGGGTTTCGTGTTCATGTTTTTCATTGTACTAATAAACATACCTTCCAATTTTTACTGCTAGAATGTGTTCCATATCATCGACATAAAGTTAGTATCAATCGGACCCATGTCCTGATCAATGCTCATCTCAATATCTGCTCTAATACGGTGTTGGTATCAATGTTATGTCATGGAATGTAAGGGTTGCAAACCATAACCAAGACCTGCAATTTATTGAAATTTTCCTATCCACCAGATAATTGCCTTCAATAAACCTACTTGTAAATCACAGTTGCTGTGATTTTTTCTTAGTTATACTGGCTAAGTTGGTTCATCTGTTAAATGCTAAAAGTGATTAGAAATGATGCCTTCAATAAACCTACTTGTAATTCACTGTTGCAGTGATATTTCTTAACTTGCTTGCAAGTTAGATATTGAATTGGATTTAAGTCATCCAATGGTTTGAATTTCATAGTCTTGAATGAGATTTTCACGTTATAGAGTAGTTCTTAACTTCTCAAATATAAGAGCATTAGAGCATTCACACCCGGCATGCCATATGCCATATGTTAGTCTATTTTACCATTGAAGCACAAAAAACCCCCTCCATCCAGAGTTGTAAAAGCCAACTATTGTATAAAATTTTGCAATAGTGTTACAGTGCAATTCTAAAGGTAGAACCGCACTGTAGCACTATTGTAAAACCAAAAATATTATTTTATTCTTTTTCTCTCTCCACTTTATCTCTCTGACTCTCCCACTCTCTCAGGTTTGTCTCCCACGCCTTTCTATCTCAGATTTCTCCCTCTCCCTTTGCTCTCTCTTAGTGATTTCTCCCTCTCCCTTTGCTTTCCCTCAGGCCACCATCGTCTAGCAACGCCAAGCCTAGGTCGCATCTCACCCAGCGACGCCCAAGTTTAGGCCCCCGTTGGCCACTGTCTCACTCGGCGTGGTCTAATGGGTCTCTCACAGTGTGGCATGGTCTGATGGGTTTTTCCAACCCCAAACTCACAGCCTCTTTCTTCGATCTTGTAGGTTTGTGGTGGAGATCGTGGCGGGTTTCTTTGGAGGTGTGGGTTATTTTGGTGTGTGTTTCTTCGGTGGCGTGGTTCAGGTGGTGGGTGTGGTGGCCGTTGTTGGCTTTGATGGTTTATGTGTGTGTGGCTCTGTTGATGGTTTGTGTTTGTGTGTGTGTGTGTGTATGGTGATGGGTTTGGATAGGTTGATCGGTGTATGATGGGTCTGTGTGTGTGTGTGGCTTTGTGTGTTTAACCAATGCTAGAGGTTGAGGGAGAAAGAGAGGAAAAGGAATAGAAAAAGAGAAATAGTTAGAAAAAAAGGAATAAAATAGAATATTTAAATAAAATGAGAAAAAAAACAGAATTTTGGAATGTTGGGCGTATTGTAAAATGATATGGTATAATTGATAAAATAGCTTTTTGGGATGATAAAATAGGATATGATAGAATTTTGGGGTGTGAATGCTCTTAGTATTGGTGGTGCTAAAAAACTACATTGCTACTTTTAGCACCATCAAATACAAATTTATGGCTACATTGGTGGAGTCCAAGTAAAAAAATTTGGCTCCACAACTACAGTGCACAGCCAAAAGTGGTTGAGCACAAAAAAAAAAAAAATGCATTATCAAATTGCGTGTTCACACTACTTTATATTAAATATATTATTTTATTAATGTATCCACACTGTTTTGTAGTGAATATATTATTTTATTGCGTTGAAAGCTAAATAAAACCACTGATATTAGGTGTTTTGTAAAATGAGAAGGTAAGAGCAACTGCATCAGTTGATACAAATTTGTGCAAAATAAAAAAAGTTGCTCATGTTACACATTTTGAGCAAAAAAAACCTACATCAGTGGGTGTAAAATTGTGCATTTATGCACAATTGCTACAGTAACTATGCATATATGCACTGTTACTGTAGCATTTGTGTTTATTATTTTATTAATTTCTGTCTCTCTCTCTCTTCTCTGGTTGCTCTCCTTTATTTTATTTTTATTTTTTTTTCTCCTTCTAGCTCCAACCCTCGCCGTCCTCATCGACTTTGGCCTCACCGTCCTCGTCACCAGCATCACTGGGTATGTTGGAACCCATTTCTCCATGGCCCTGAAGTGATGAGGTGATGAACGAGTGCTTCGTCGGAGCTAAAATCTTAAGATTGTGGTGGTGTAGGTGTGGGCTCGTGGAGGAGGTGATGAACGAGTTGGTTGGGAAATTTGTCACAATTGTTCATGGTGGTTTGTGTGGCAGTGGTGGTGGAGGTGGGAGGATTTGAGAAAATTTTGTTTAATTTGTCTTAAATCTAAGTTGTTTGGTTTGTGAGAAAATCTGGGATGTTGTTTGGATGTTTTGTGGTTATTTTATTATGAAATGGAGGATTGTAGTTATTGTTTGGTTGATGAGAAAGTGAGAGAGAGGCGGATTGGGTTTGTGAGAGAGAGAGAGGCGGTGAGGGAGAGAATAATAAAAAATTACAAAAAGAATGAATATTTTATTGAATAAATGTGTAGAATAGATAAACTGATGTGGGTGTTTTGTAAAAATGGGTCTGTAAAATAGAAAAAATAGCATTTTTTGTGTAAAATAGAAGGAAAGTTTGCACCCATTGATGTGGACGCTTTAAGATAGATAAAATAGTTTTTTGTGGAGTTATATTGCTAAATTTATGACTCCACCAATGTGGATGCTCTAATACAGCTAGATTTCAATGACATCCTAGGAGATTTTCATGTTATTGTGCTTTCAATATCAAACTCTCTTTTAAACGATGTTTATGCAAAAAAAAAAAAAAAAAAAAAAAATTTTTTTTTTTTTTGGGGTACTTCTTTATTATTATTATTATTGATAGTGGAAATTTAAATTATGCATAACATGGATTAAAATTTTAGAACTAATTAGTATTGGTATTTTCATGGTAGCCAATAACTTTATGGTGTTTTAAACGAAGATGTCCATAATTTAAATCTAGGCTTGTAAATGAGCTAAGTCAAGTATTAAAAGTTCAGGTTTATTTATTTAATTTTATTTTGAACGTGATCTAAACTTATACTTATCACCAAACAAGATTATGTGTTCAAGTTTGGTTCATTTTCTTGTCGACAAGCTTGAATTTGTTTGTGAGTTACTCCATTAACTTATGTTGAGGTCCAAAATGTGACAAAGGAACCTAGCCTATGAAGACAAGACGGGTTGTGGGCCTTAACAGGAGGAAGCTTGGCCTATATAAAATAAAAAGGGCCATGAAGGCCCAAAAAGCCTAGTGAGTAAAGAAGTGATAAGGACAGATGAGGGTTTCAAGATCAAGACTCGATGAAGGAACCAAGGGACCTCGGGTAAGACAAAGGACATGGAATAAGAGGAAGGATGGTCAAAGGCTTTTTCAAGTTCACCATTAGCAAGAAGGAATCCATCCTATTTTTGAAAAATGCCAAACCAAGAGAAGTCAACATCAAGTCACTAGGACTTTCGAAATATCCTTTTAAAGCATTGGAAGAAGATCACGGAACATTGACCTTAGAAGAGAATCTGGGTTTGTCCCAAGAAAGGGGCTTCTAGGAGTAGAAAGTTAGTGGATGAAATTTCATATACGAGTTCCCAAGAGAGCAAAATAAGAAGGAATAAGGAAATGAACAACTACCAATGTTTCAGGTAAAGAAAACTAGCTCTGGGACCTAGAAGAACAAATGGAGAGAACAGTAATTTTGAAGTCCTTCAAGAGTAGTATAAAAGAACAAAGCAAGGAAGGCAAAAGGGGGGCATTCATTCAGACATACAAGTGACCAAGAGAGAAATACAAGAAGAGAGTTTTAAGTTTTCTTAAGCCTTCTAGTTGAGTTCATTAAGAGGATAGAGGCATTGGAGAAAGTTGTCAAAATATTCGAAGAGCCACTCAGATTCAAAGGGACTCAAACCTCACGAGTCTTGAGAACCCAAAGGGGATTAGTCAAGTCTGTGATCTTTAAGCGTTATTAGACCTTGTGGAATGTCCTTACAAAGTGAAACCTAATGTATTCTAATACTTGACTTAATCAAATGAAATATAACATTCTTTGAGGCATTCATAATCACCATTGTTTACTTTGCATTGTGTACTTGCTGTTCCTTCATTATTTGCTCAACCAATATGTGTATGTTGTGGAGTTCACTTGTCTTGTGCATAGATTGGTTCATATAATGGCCCAAGTGGGTTGTGGTGAGCCAAGCCTAGTCCAACCAACATCTACACATCCCTTCTAGTGACCCAGGATCCCTTATCAGCACTAGGCCTGGGAACTATCAAAAAGGGGACCCACAACTTATTTTATCTTTTCAAAAATTTATAAATATTTACTACAAATCAAATATTTACATTATCAAGTCTAAATATGATATCATATGAACCTATTTACAAATTTATAAAATCTAATTTCAAGTCTAAATAAGTATATTTTTAGACAAGTATACACCACAAATCTAATTAGCTAATTGGTGTTTTGGCTATATGATAAAGATAAATTATCATGGAGGCGATGCTATATGTTAAAATTTTAACATATATCGAGTTTCATGTTTATGAGTTTGTTCACAAACACATTATTATATGTAAGCTTGACTCATTTAATAATCGAGTCTAAAAAAGTGAATATACACAAATATTTTCTCTAGTTGAGTTGAAACTATTCATATCAACTTGGTTCATTTGCAACTTTATTCAAATCCACTCCCTAAGGACCCCAACTATAAAAACTAGTCTCATGACATGCGCTTCACGCATGCGGTGAGGCTTTTTTTTTTTTTTTTTGGTTTAGTGTCATAATTTTCACTTATTTCAATTTGAAGTTTACACTTTTTTTTCCCCGCAATAATTACGCATTTAGAACTGCTAATATGGCCAGAAGTATCATAAGACTAGCTCTAAACTTCTTTCAGTTATTTTAGTAGTAATTATCCAAAACTCTTGTCAAAGATAACATGGTTTTTTTTTTTTTTTTTTTGTTTCTCTCTCTCTCTCTCTCTAAGAATTTGAATGTGGGTTGGGTTTGGACGTGGTATTTGAAATTTTTTGGACTTGTTTTTAACTTTCAGTTTTTTTAACAAAGTAGTTATTTGAAACTTTTGTTATAGATTTGAAAGTGCTTTTTTTTTTTTTTTTTTTTTTTTTTAATGTCTAACCCTACCATTTAAGTTATACAAACTGGTAAATTTGAAAGTATTTTGAGCATCAAAATTGAGGATTCCATACAAGTGAAACTCTTTAAATAGTAGCATAAATGCTTTAAAAAAAAAAAAAAAAGTACTCTCATAATATATTGTCCAATGGTGGACATTTAGAGGAGAAAGCCCAAACTAATTTTTTCTGAGGCCCAATTTTAAATTCATAAAGAAACAAGTCGAAAAAAACTCGGAAATTCAAATCCAGCCCAATAGCTGAGCTGAGCTGAACCTGATCATGGCATCTCTGGCCTCGCCATTTCGTTTCACTCTCTCCATCAAGTCCAAATCCAATTCAAGCTTTCCTTTCTCAAGCTCTGGGATTGGATTTAGGGCTCCGAGTCGAATCGGCTTTAACTCAATGAGTCAACCCGCCGGGACCGAGTCAGGGCCTTCCCAGGACGACGAAAGCGTGAAGGCGGAGAAGGACAACTCAGACGTGCTGGTTCAGTACGTGGTGCTCCGTCGAGACCTGATCGACACGTGGCCGCTCGGGAGCGTGGTGACACAGGGATGCCATGCCTCCGTGTCTGCCATTTGGTCCCACAAAGACGATCCTCACACACTACAATATTGTAGTCCCCAAAATATCGATTCTATGCATAAGGTGAATCCTCGTCCTCCTTCTATTTCTGTATATTGAGCAAAGATAGAATTTTAGACATAACTCGTATCATTTTAGAATTGTTGTTGGCATAGAGTTTGAGAGAGAAAAAGAGAGCACACAACGGATCTAGTGTCAATTTGGTAACAATTTATCTAACTTTTTCGTGAAAACTTTTTACTGAGTCAAAAGTTATAGGTTATTTCCGTAAAAGACGCAAATAGTAAAAAAAAAAGAAAAAGAAAGAAAAAAGCTAGATTATATAATTGCAACTCAAATAGACACTTAACGCAATTTGACGTGACAACCTACTTTTGCGCAGAAAGCACTTGGTATTTACATCTTTATTACGATGAAGATGTTTGTTATAATGACAAATTTTAGGGTATGCGTGTATTAAATTAAACTTTAGTCTAACATTAGACTAACCTTAGGATTACTTTTCTTGCATTACAAGTAAGGTTGTTATAAATTGGATTAAGATTATGTTGCTTGCATTACAAGTAGGTTATAGTACAGTGAACCTGGAGTAGGATAATGGACTTGGGAGTTGAGGCTTTGACTAGGAATGAGTCTTAGCGTGCATTTGGATTGCGTTTTGAAGAAAACATTTTGCGTTTTGTTGAAAATTTGGTAGGTCTCATGTTACTATTTCAACTAACTTTTACCTTTATCTACAATACTTGCAGTAATAAGTTTTTAATTTCAGCAAAATAAGCGGTATCTAAACGCACTCTTAATTTCTCTATCAGTTTGGTGGTTGATTTGGGTAGTAATAATATTTATGTTTGGATGACTTAGACTAGGATCGAGTCTTGTTGGTTAGGAGTTTGAAAAGAAACATTTTGCAGGCTTTAGTCTTTGCCTTTTGAGTGGATTGGTGACTTGTTTACTGGTGTTGCGAATTAAGGAAAAAAATGGAAAGTCACACTGTGGTTGTGAAAGAAAATAACAATTTCAATGAAATATGCAATTTTAGATGGTGATTCTCTCATATCTTGCATGTTTATGTATAAAACTACTGCCGTATCTTTATTTCCACGGTGTCAGACACTTATTTAAAAGGGTTTCGTGTTCATGTTTTTCATTGTACTAATAAACATACCTTCCAATTTTTACTGCTAGAATGTGTTCCATATCATTGACATAAAGTTAGTATCAATTGGACCCATGTCCTGATCAATGCTCATCTCAATATCTGCTCTAATACGGTGTTGGTATCAATGTTATGTCATGGAATGTAAGGGTTGCAAACCATAACCAAGACCTGCAATTTATTGAAATTTTCCTATCCACCAGATAATTGCCTTCAATAAACCTACTTGTAAATCACAGTTGCTGTGATTTTTTCTTAGTTATACTGGCTAAGTTGGTTCATCTGTTAAATGCTAAAAGTGATTAGAAATGATGCCTTCAATAAACCTACTTGTAATTCACTGTTGCAGTGATATTTCTTACTTTTACTTTCTAAGTTGGTCAATCTGTTAAATGGTAAAAGTGATTAGAAATGACAGTGTTTGGAATGTTTTCTTTATGGAATATGTAGGTTACTCTTGAGGTGAAGGGTGAGCCTCAAATCTTGAATTTGTCAGAAAAACTCACAGCTGGTGGCATCACTCATAAACTGTGGGTAGAACAACCTGAAAACATTCCAACTTGCCTTGCTACGAAGCCCTACCCCAAATCTATAGTATCGTCATTTTTCAAGAAGTTGAAACTATGTAAGTGATGTAACAGTTAATTTCAAATTTATTTTGGTTGGTTAGGACATAGGAGTCCCTTGAATTTTTAATTGAGTTGATGAGATATGAGTTTGAATTTCTAATACCTTAACCTTTTATTTTTTTATTTTTTTATTTTTTAAATGTGAATCACTAATACCTTATCCTTAATATTGAAGAGTTGGTGTTAGAATTGAAGCAAATCTTGCAGTCTGATTAACAGCCTCCTTGCTATGTATTGGGTAGATTAATACACTTTTAGGGTTCCCTAAACCCTAAAGCACACTGATACCTGCCCTAGGACATTACTTAGAGTACTGCAAAAGAAATACAAGCAGCTTAGCCAAAGAAAAGAACACACGCCTCGTTGAATGGCACCTCTTTTAAGAGAGGCGGAGTGTGAGTAGTTGAGTTCAAAACCCACTGGGTGTGTGCGAACTTGCCAATAATAATAATACTAAAGGCTCTCACAAGTCACAACTGAAAAGCTAACCATCCATGGAGGATCCTGGACTTTGTCCTGCTTTGTGTTATTTGCACTAGAGGGAAATTTAGTCGGTATTTGTCTAGTTCTCCCCAGTTGAAGGGAATCAGTCTTTTTGCTCATTGTCTTTGGTTGGCAAAACTTATCGTCATGCCTCCCTTCACTCTCTTCTTGCAATAAATTTTCTCCAACAGTCTGTTTGCTTGTAGAAGTCTCCAATATTATCCAATTGACTTGCCTCTTCACAATCAGTCGGAATAGATGTAGAAAGAATCTCAAACATATTGATATGCTGTGTCTTCAAGATCCCTCCTCTAATTACTTAGAACACCCTCCTTAGGAGGTTGTTGAGCATCCACCCCCCTTTTCTCTCCTGTAGATAACGCTTGGAATATTCTGCTGCTTGTAGCCCTCAACTCATATACATCAGTCATCTCATTTTTTGTTTTTCGGTGGTGAATAATTCAATAGTTGGGGGAGGAGATGCTACCCTTCCTTTCCTACTAGACACCATCTCCCAGTCATGGTCACCATTTTCTGCCTGTTCTAAGTTCTTTTTTCCTCCATTCTCTATGAGGTTACACAATCTTATCATTCATAGCCATTGGACAGTAGGACAAATTGTGTAAAAAATTTCATTGCCATTTTGGTGGCCTCCAAGGAAGTTCTAAGAAAACTTCAACAATTATATGATGAGGCGGAAATCCTGATTTTAGGCAAGTAGAATCAGTTGTTCCTGCAAAGTAAGTTAATTTGGTCTATAGAAAGATAAAATGATACCAAGTAACATAAACATTTGAGAAGGGAATGCTATTGAATTTAATAATGTAAAAGCTCTTATAAAAGCTGTATATTGTGTTCAGCCAATAAGATCTAGCTTAAATGATAACGAGGTCTTCTTGTAAGATTAAGGTGGAGGATGTGGTCATGGGTTCAAGACCCATTGAATGCTTGTGTAATTATCATTGTATATTATTATTTATATATATAAAAAATTCTAATCAATAAAGCTTAACATATACTACCTAGTACCTAAAGAAGTACCTACTCAAGCAAACAAGTTTCATTTGTCTTATAACAACTTTAGTCCACTCTTTAATTTTCCTTAAACTAACCTTGTTTAAGCATTACACATTGAATCCCATGAAACTCTTTTAGGAAGGATGAGAAGCCTTGTCCAGAACAATAAACTGATTTATCTCACGAATTAAAGAGAGAGACCATTTTTTTCTTTTCTGTTTTTAATAGTACGTATATATTTTATGAACGCTGGGGGCCCAAACTAAGGACTCACACAGGGTCTGCTAGAGAAGTGTTAGCTGTAAAATTGTGCAAATTCTGAATAGAGAGCTTTATCATATATTAGATATATGCCAAGTAATTTGGATTTAGATCTTGGATAATCGAGACCAAGAAAGCAGAACGTGTTAGCTACCTATTGACCAAGGTGCTCAGAAGTGGGTCGGAGTGGGGATTGGATCAAACGAAAGTAATCGCAATCCTATTGATAGTCCCTTTGATAGTTTGAATAACCAATGAAATAAGGGGTAATTCATTCAAAAATGGAACAACAGAAACCAAGTGTGGGGATTTGTTTGCAACTACTGTGTGGGGATTATGGAACAACAGAAGCCAAGTGAGACATGGGGGACAAAATCGGGCTGGTACAAAGTTAACTAACACTGATGGAGCTACGTTTGAAGATATCAAGTGCTGTAGAGTTGGGGTGGTCATCAGAAACGAAAGGGGCGAAATAATGGGGGCACTGAGTAAGAAGTTTGAGCTGCCTTTGGGTGGGTTGGAAGCTGAGGCAAAGGCAGTTGAGGAAGGTGTGATGCTCACATGGGACCTCGGACTAAAAGACATCATTATTGAAAGTGATGCACAGTTGGTGACTAACTCCCTGGAGAAACAGTGTGTGATGCCGAGCTCTATAAGGAAAGTGGTCGAAGGAATCTTGGAGGGTTTGAGAAAGTTCAATGCATGGGATGTCAACCATACCCGTAGGAGTGGCAACAAGGCTGCTCATATCTTGGCTAGGCAAGCCAAATTTCTGAATGTGTGTAATATTTAGGTAGAGGATACTCTGCCAAGTATAGCAGATCAAGTTCAAATCGATGTAGTCCAATGTAACTTTATTTCTAGTTAATGAAAGTATTTGAAAGGGCTGTTTATAAAAAAAAAAAAAAAAAATCTCTCGAGAAATGCTTGCAGTTTCCAAAGACATCCTTGCTTAAAATTACGGTTTAATAATGCTCATAAAATTAAAAAAAAAAAATAAAGGTTTAATAATCTAAAATTGGCTGCAAAGGTTCCCAATGCACTTCCATAGCCTAGTTCACCAGTAGCTCATATCTTTAGGCCTTGACCAGGCAGCTGGATACAGGGTCAATCAACTTGGTCCCTACCAAAAGCCTCAACTACCCAAGACCAATTCCCAAATTTTCGACAATCGACATGTGCTTCATGTATCTTGGGCTTTCATTCCTGAGTCTACCTAATAAAAATTAAGAACTAAACAAACTTTTGAATACTCTTCTATACCACTTTTTGAGTAAAGATTGTATTCCAAAATTTCAAAGATAAAAATTTACGTTGAACCCACGTATGTGTCATTTCTGAACCAATATTTCAACTCGCGTAGCCTATAGGAACAATTAATAAACTCACACTTTTATTTATATATAAAAAAATAAATAAAATTCAGTCACTCTTTTTTTACATCTCGATCATTAATTAAAAAGAAGAAGAAGAAGAAGAAGAAGTTAGAAGACTATAGTATTTTTTTCTTCTGTATGTTACTTAACCACCAAACGTCTGGCACAGACGGTGCAGGAATACTTGCGCTTGGTATTGAAATAGAGAGGTAGAAAACAGAGCCTCCACTGTGACTCAACATCCATGGCTTGTATCATTCCTCCACAGTACGGACACGCCCCTGGTGCTGCTTGTCTCGCCACAACCCTCTCATCTTTATCGCACACAAACACCAGACACATCTTCTTCAAATTGAGACTTGTTTGATTGCTGTTTGGAGTTGATGTTGGTGTTGTAGATATATAGAGAGAGAGAGCGAGAGAGAGAGACAGATGCGATTGAATAAAGTTATGGGTTTTGGAGTCTAGAAGAATTTAGCTGGGTCTGGGGACTACTCTGTCTCTGGGTTCCTGGAAAGTTCAATTAGTTGCATATGAACCGCGTTTCTAGAACTTTCTAAAGTTCTAAGTTCTAGCCTACCCCAAATTCACACATTTTTATTTTTATTTTTTATCTTTGAAGAATTCTTAGTAGTCATACTGGGCCTGGCGGGCTGGTGAGGGTAACACGCTTTACATGAGTTTTTTTTTTTTTTTGAATGAGCCCCGTTAGCGTATTTGCATTGTCCATTTTTAAAAGGGGAATGATACCTAAGTAATATTTTTATAATAAATTATAAGTGATAAATTTTTATTGGTTTTAATTTGAATCTACAATTTAATTATTTTTTTGTCCGCCAATAACAATTAATAATAACCCATTACTTAGAATTTGTAATGGATATAGCATTTTTTTTTTAAATTTAATATCATTTTTATGATATAAAAAGTAGTAAAAAAAATCAGTTTTTTTTTTTTTTTTTGTTTTTTGTTTAATTAAAGTTTCTAAATGAATGCATTTATGACATCTTTTAACTTGTTATTTTTTAATTGATAAGTTACATGTGTATTCTCAGTAGAACGCATTGTTTCAGACTTTCAGCCAAACAATGAAGGATGCATTGTTTTTCCCAAAAACATCTCTCTCAACAAATTTTTTACTCTTCCGTCCTACTTTTTTTGTTCTGTTTGAAAAGTCAAACTTTTTAAGGGAACATCACTTATTGTCTTGTCTATCTTTTAAAAATGTATAAGTTTCAAAACTACCATTACAAAAATTTATCAAAAAATTGAATTAGTAAATTAATAGGAGTATAATAGGAACATTAGTAAATTAATGATTTTTATTTTTAGAAACAGGACAATATTTTGGGACATTTCAAAATGGAATAGAGAACAAAAAAGCGGGATGGAGGGAGTATCTTTCTCAAAAAAAAAAAAAAAAAAAAAAAAAAATTTTGATTGTTAAAAACAAAAGGAGCTTTAAAAGTCACTATTAACCATTTTCCTTAGGACTGTTGACAATAAATAAACTGATCTATCACAGGAGTTTAGGATAATTAAATTGTCCAATTTTTTTTTTTTTTGGTAGTACATTTATTTTAGAGAAATGTTAACCAATGCTCTTAGGCATTGGGCATTGGTTTGAATTTTTTTTAAGAAATATTTTATTGGAGAATAATAAAATAATAAATGTGTTGACAACTTTCTATATTTCTCATAAAAGTAGTGTCAAAACTTTCCTATTATAGTTTATTAACATTATCCTAAAAACATATGTTAACATGATCCTAAAAGTTGGCGAATTGAAATCATTAGCCTATTTGAAGTTTAATTGGGTCTTTTTTTTTTTTTTCTCCTCTCCGTAGGAGCGCTCATTCTCACTGTGGGTGAGCCTTTCTTCCACTACTTCGGTGAGCGTGGTGGATATGGATCTTGATTTCCTTGATAAGCTTAGTAAGATATCACTCACTGAGGATGAGGAACTGGATATTACTGTGGGGGTTAACCATCGTAAAGAAATCCTTGAGGAATGCTCCCTTAGCATGCTCGAATGATTTATGAATGATAAATCGATTAATCTCAGGGCGGCAAAGAACATGCTGTGCTCAGTGTGGCGATTGGGGAACGATCTTAAGATTGTGGAGGTGGATGAAGGGCTACTTCAATTCAAGTTTTCTTTGGAATCCCAATTGAAGTGGGTTGTTGATAACGGACCTTGGTGTTTTGATAAGAGATGTGGGTTGTTGATAACGGACCTTGGTGTTTTGATAATCATCTCTTAGTACTTTGGTGATGGGAGAAAGGATTATCAGCACTAAATGTCTCTTTCCCTAGTATACAACTAATTGGTTCAGGTTTGGGGTTTGCTCTTCAACCTAATGAACGACGAGGTGGGGAGGGAGATTGGAAGCGGGCTGGGTGAGGTCTTGGACGTAGATGTTAAGGCCATAAACTCTAAACGAGCATGCTTTCTTCAAGTTAGGATTGATGATGATGCTGAAATCGTCAGTCAAGATGTTCGTCCAGATAAAGATCGTTCATTGCTGGTATCAGCCCTGGGATACAACAAAAGAGAAAGAATCACCGGTGGGGTGCTGCCCACAACGCCTTCGATGATAAAATTAGAGAAGCTTAGCAAGCGGAGTAAAGTAGAGAAAACTAAAATGAGAGTAGAGTTGTATGATTTTTCTTACCCCCTCTGGATCTTGTTTATGGGTATATATAGGTTATTTCAGTGTCCTTCTAGCCGTTGGCTCTGTCATTATAGGAGCATTATTGCTTGAGTCCGTAACGCTTGTGCCAGGTGTTAAGTTGACCGGCGCACCTGCAACGGTATTGGTGTTTATTGCAGCTAGTCGTAATGGTCGTCCTTGGTTGGGTTGATCAGGCGGCCCCCTTCGTACTGTGATGGTAATGAGATCGTCCTTATACATCGTTCTTCTTGGATGGACGATCTTACTCATTTCTTGGACCTATCAGCTGCCCCCCCATTCCAAGGTCGTCCGTAACCTTGGACGGTCTTGGGAATACAAAACGATTTTTTTTTTGGCGCTTGGGAATGTGTTCTCCGCATTAACTGCCTTGTGGCGGCATGGCACACTCTGTGGCCACGTGTCAAGCTTTGACCAGTGGGGAGGCATCGTTTCCGGCGAATGTCTTTTTGGTTTCTCGTGATTTCCAAGGTAAACTTTAACCTCTGCTTTTCTAACTCCTTCATTTTTATCTCTATTTGGCTTCTTCTGGTCTTTTTTCTTTCTGTCTCTTCTGTGTCTTCTGCCGCTGCTGCTTTGCTTTTCTGATTTCAGATTTTCTTCCCTTTCTTTTTAAGGTGCGTATCCCTTCTTCTTTGCTTCTTTCCTTTTGCTATCTATATATTTTTGTTTACTTTCCTTTTTCGAAATGCACATGTCCCTTCTTAATGGTAGATTATACTGATTTTGAGAGTATTTCTCCTTCTATTACCTTTTTCTTTGCTCGCTTGGGGGGACTTTAGAACTTTCCAGTGACCGGTAGCCACAATCCGGTGATTTTGTGGTAGGGGGGTGTGGCTTAGATTTAGTTTTGAGAGACTTGTACCCATTGTTACAGCAGTCGCTTTCTTGGTTCAAATCCACCCGCGAGGTTTTTAGGAGGGAAAGAATGGGTTCTGTTGTAAGATCCACTGGTTCTGAGGGGGGTTCGTCCTCTGGTGCGGCCGCGGATGGGGCTGTGATGGACACAACTACCTCCGTGCCTCCTCCCTCGTCAATACCCTCCACTTCCGTTGTTGTCCCTCGTACCTTCCATGCCCTCAAGGAAAAGTGTCACTTGGGCGTAGATGTTTTCAGTAAATTTAGGGATAGGTTTCAATTCCCTGTAGAAACCAGGGTTCGTCTTCCCAAGAAGGGGGAAAGAGCTTGCACCTTTGCCCATGGTGAGGTTTGCTTTTATGAGGCGGCCTTCCTGTGCGGTCTGAGATTTCCCGTCCACCCGTTTATCATGGAGCTCCTAGACCACCTACAGATTGCTCCTGGGCAACTCATGCCCAATTCCTGGAGAATTGTCATAAGCTGCATGGTGATCTGGACGATCATAGCAGATGGAGAAATGATAACCGTGAACGAGCTTACCTATCTCTATCGTTTGAAAGAGTCTAGGGAATTTGGGTATTTCGAACTTGTTCCTTGGGATAGGAGATCCCGTCTAATAGTTGACCTCCCTTCGTCCTTCCGTTACTGGAAGTCAAGATACTTCTTCGTGTCTGGAGACGGTTGGGAGACTTTGTCAGATGATTTTTGGGGGAATGTTCCCAGGTTGCTGCGACGGTGGGAGACCCCTCGTCTTGGTGCGTTCGTCTTTTATGCTCACCTTCTTCCCTCCTCATGGATGTTTTCTTTGTTCGTCCTTACAACCTTGAATGGTTTCCTTCTTGTGCAGTGAAAGAACGTCCTGATTTGAAGAGCCAATTTAGGGAGAGAGTCCAGGAGGCAATTAGATACGTAAAGACGATCGACGACTTCGACGAGCTCGTTGATCCACGTACTTTATCCCGTCACTGCTTGGGGCCTGAGCCTTCGATCTACGTCCTTCAAGCGATTGATCGAGAGCAACGAAAACGTAAGTGATTCTGATGCACAGGATCGTCCTCTTTTTCTTTATTATTCTAACTCTTTCTCATTTGTTGTTGCAGAGATGACGAGTAAATTTAACAAGGATATGTACGCGAAGATCAAGGGGAAGAAGAACGAACCCCTTTCGAGTATTGGACAAAAGACTCTGAAGTTTACTGACAGAGAAAGAGAGAAAGCGAAAGAAAGAGAGAGAGAGACAACGGAGAGGGGCTCGTCTACCCCTACTCTGGACGAGGCAAGGACAGCTTCCCCAGCCATTTCCCTTGAAGAGGTCCCTGCTCCGAAGAGGCAAAAGACAGGCAAAAAGGGGAAGGAGAAGGTTGGCTCCTCTGTTTGGGAGGATGCTGACACCGTCGTTGCCCGGGCAAACGAGTTCTTTACTCCTGAGGAGAAAAGGGAAATTTCGCTCGTGCCTTCTCATCAGATGGTGAACCAGCATGTGCACAAGCTCGTGCAGGTATCTTTTAGGCTGTCTTCGTCATTCTCCAAGATATATACATATGTATTTTTTTTTTTTTTTTAACTTAAGTTTTTATCCACAGGTACTGGGGGAGACCATGCACCTTACCTCGCAATTTTTGGCGAGCGAGGAGAAGGCCGTCATGGCTGCTTCAAAAGTGGAGGTTTTGGAGGCCGAGGCTTCAGGTTTGCGAAAAGATCTGATCGCTGCGATGGACGCTCACAATACCTCCATGGAGCAGGTCAAAGTCCTGACCGAGCAGCTGG
>NW_027069478.1:1396737-1463808 GCF_002906115.3 Quercus suber
ATGGCCTTGCATTCACCTCGGCATGCTTTTGCATTCACCTCGGCATGCTTGGCATTCACCTCGGATGGTGGCCTAGGAGTCCCACATCGAAGGAAAACCCCCCCACTTTCTACCTTATAAGCTTTGAAGCGAAGGGAGTAGTGTACCACTAGTTTAGTTATTCGAATAACTATAAACTACTGGTACACTACTCCCTTCGCTTCAAAGCTTATAAGGTAGAAAGTGGGGGGGTTTTCCTTCGATGTGGGACTCCTAGGCCACCATCCGAGGTGAATGCCAAGCATGCCGAGGTGAATGCAAAAGCATGCCGAGGTGAATGCAAGGCCATTTGAGGACGGCCTAGGACGTTGCATGCATGCCTAGAACGTTCCATGCATGCCTAGGTGAGGTATAGGGTGTCAAGCCTCAAAGAGGTGAAAATCCCGACCACCCACAGTAGTATCTTGCCATTTTTTGCTGGTACCTGGCCATTCTTTGGGAGGCCTGGTCTTTGGCTTCGTTTAGACAGTCCAGGTTCAATCTTAATTGGTTTTCATTGCTTCTTTCGTCAAAAAACTCCCTTCTGGTGCTAGTGAGGCCTACTTCAACCGGGATGACTGCCTCCGTGCCGTATGTTAGGTTGAAGGGGGTTTCCCTTGTTGGTGTTCTTGTCGTCGTCCTGTAAGCCCATAAGACGCCTAGTAGTTCCTCTGGCCATGCTCCCTTTACCCCCACTAACCGGGACTTGATGGACTTAAGTAAGGTTCGGTTAGTTACTTCCGTCTGTCCGTTGGCCTGAGGATGTCCTGGCGAAGAGTATTTGTTCTTGATACCTAGGCCTAAGCAAAATGATCTGAACCTTTGGCTATCGAACTGACGACCGTTGTCAGAGATGATCGTCCTCGGGATCCCGAACCTGCAAATAATATTTTTCCAGACAAAATTTTGTACCTGAGCCTCTGTGATCGTTGCAAGAGCTTCTGCCTCAACCCATTTTGTAAAATAATCAATTGCGACCAGCAGGAACTTTACTTGTCTCTTTCCTTGTGGTAGGGGGCCTATGATATCGATTCCCCATTGCGTGAATTGCCAGGGTGAGGAAATAGTCGTCATTCTTTCTCCTGGAACTCGCTGAATATTCCCATATCTTTGGCAACTGTCACATTTCTTCACAAAATCTGATGCGTCCTGCTGCATCGTTGGCCAGAAGTAGCCTGCTTGCACGATCTTTCTGACGAGAGATCTTGACCCCATGTGGTCTCCACAAATTCCCCCGTGCACCTCCTCGAGGACGTACCTGGCCTCTTCTTCCTCTAGGCATTTCAGGTAGGGTTGAGAGAAACCTCTTCTATAAAGTTGGTCATTCAATATGGTAAATCGGGCAGCTCATTTACGGATTTTCCTGGCCTCTTCAGTGTCTGATGGTAATCGTCCATCCTTGAGGAAGGACAGAATCGGGCTCGTCCATCCTTGAGGGGTATGTACAGAGAAGTTTTGTAGTTCCTTGATGCTGGGGAGGTTTTGCTCTTATAATTTCCACCCATTGGTCGCGTCTGGAACATCTGTTGAGGCGCTCCGTGCCACTTCGTCGGCTTCTACATTCTGCTCGCGTGGGATCTGTATAAACTCTACACGATTAAAGTTGCTAATTAGTTGGTTCGTTAATTGGAGATATTTTTGCATCCTTTCTTCCTTTGCTTCGAAGTCTCCCCTGGCTTGTCCAATGACGAGTTGCGAATCACTCTTGATCACAACATTTCAGCTCCCAGTGCCTGAGCCAACCTGAGTCCTGTTAGCAGGGCCTCATATTCTGCTTCGTTATTGGTTACAGGGAATTTCAGCTGAACCCCATATTTGAGAACATTTTCCTGGGGGGAAACAATAACGACGCCTGCTCCTCCTCCTTTTTGTGTGGACGACCCATCTGTATTAATCGTCCAGATGTCTTCCCGACTTTCTTCCTGTTCGTTGATGGTGAATTCTGCTGTAAAATCTGCTAATACTTGGGCTTTTATGGCTGTACGTGGACAGTATTCGACATCAAACTGGCTAAGCTCAATTGCCCACTGCACCATTCGTCCAGCTGCTTCGGGTTTGTTCATGGCTTTCTTGATGGGTTAGTCCGTCATTACTTTGATTGGATTGGCTTGGAAGTAAGGACGAAGTTTTCTCGAGGCCACTATTAGGGCGAAGGTGATCTTTTCTATTCATGGATAACGAGCCTTAGCTCCCTGGAAGGCCTAACTAACATAATACACAGGGAGTTGTCTCTTATCTTCTTCCCTGATTAGGGCTGCACTTACGGCCGTAGCGGATACTGCCAGGTATAGGAACAGATCTTCACCCTCTTTGGACGGACTTAATAGTGGGGGATTACTCAAGTATTGCTTCAAGTCTTGGAACGCTTCCTCGCATTCCTCCGTCCAGGCAAACGCCTTCTTCAGGGTTTTGAAGAAAGGGAGGCACTTATCCGTTGCCCTAAAGACGAACCTGTTGAGGGCTGCTACTCGGCCTGTGAGTGATTGCACTTCTTTAATCGTCCTTGGTGAAGACATTTCGAGAATGGCCTTTACTTTTTCCGGATTTGCTTCAATTCCTCTTCGCGAAACCATGAACCCAAGGAACTTCCCTGAGGAAACTCCGAAATCACATTTGGAGGGATTCAACTTCATGCAGTATTGTCTGAGCGTGTTGAATGTTTCCCTGAGGTCGTCTAGGTGATCGTCCTCCTCTTTGCTCTTGACGATCATATCGTCAACGTATACTTCTACATTTCTCCCGATTTGTTTTCTGAACATTTAATTTACCAACCTCTGGGACATGGCACCTGTATTCTTCAAGCCAAAAGGCATGACTTTGTAGCAATAAAGCCCTTGGCTGGTGACAAAGGCAGTTTTTTCTTGATCTTCCTCGGCCATCTGTATCTAGTTGTATTCTGAAAATGCATCCATGAACGTTAGGAGCTTGTGCCCTGCAGTAGAGTCAACTAACTGATCAATTCTGGGCAAGGGGAAGCTATCCTTTGGACAGGCTTGGTTTAGATCGGTGAAATCAACGCACAACCTCCATTTTCCGTTTGCCTTCTTGACCATGACGACATTGGCCAACCATTCCGGATAATAAACTTCTCGAATGAAGTTAGCAGCAAGTAACTTGTTCACTTCGTCCGTCACTGCTTTGTTTCTTTCAGGAGCAAAAACCCTTCGCTTCTGTTGGACGGGCTTCTTTTCCGGGTCTACGTTTAGGCGGTGCTGGATGATATTTGCAGGAATCCCTAGCATATCTTCATGGCTCCATGCGAATACATCGAGGTTGTTTTTCAAGAAACGAATGATTAATTCCTTCGTTTTTGGGCTTAGATCCGTCCCTACTTGAGTCATCTTCGATGGATCTTCTTCGACCAACTTTACTGTTTCTAACTTCTCCATGATCTTAGGTGATTTATCCTCGATCACCCACGTATGATTTTCTTTGGATGCCAGGACCGCCTGATAACACTCCCTTGCCAAGACTTGATCCCCTCTTATTTCTCCAACCCCCTGTTCTGTTGGAAACTTTACTTTCAGGCAGTATGTGAAAGTAGCAACTTTCCACTGGTTAAGCGTAGGTCGTCCAATGATTACATTGTAAGACGAAGGGGAATCCACGACCAAAAAATTGTGTCTGTTGGTTACCTGTAAGGGATACAAACCAGCGGTTACAGTCAACGTCACAATACCCCGAGGGTACACCTTATCCCCACTGAAGCTGACGAAGGGTGATTCAAAGGGTCGAAGTCTGTTTGGGTCTACCTTTAATTGCTGAAAGGCAGACAGGTAAATGATATCTGTTGAACTTCCATTGTCTACCAAAACTCTCCTCGTGTTGAAACCTTCGATCATGATCATGATAACCAGTGGATTGTCATGAGGCTGCTTTATCCCCTTGGCATCTTCTTCCGAAAAATACATATCTTGATTCGTCCGTCGCTGCTTTGAGGGGGGTAAGCCGTGAACACTGTTTACCTGCCTTTGATATGATTTTCTGAGGGACCTGGACGACCCTCCTATGGACGGTCCCTCCACAATGGTCTTTATTTCTCCCCTTGCATTTTGTGGATAAGGTGGTTGACCTTTGCTTCTTTGGAAATCCCCTTGTTGTTCTTTCTTACCATATCTGCTGGCTTCTCCCCTTTTCACATATTTTTGAAGTTTCCCTTTCTGGATAAGTTCTTCTATCTGCTCCTTCAGATCTCGACAATCTTCCGTGTAATGCCCGTGATCTTTGTGAAAACGGCAATACTTTCTCTTATCGCGTACACTAGGTGGCGATTGGAGTGGCCTAGGCCATCTAAGGCTCTGTTCGTCCTTTATTTCCGCCAGAATCTGATCAACTGGCATTACCAGTGGTGTGAACTTCATTTGTCAAGAATTTTTATCGTCCCTTCGCCTACTCCCATCGTCATTACGTCGATCTGTTCGATCCTTTTTCTGCCCCCTTCTGTCGTCCTCTTTCTCTTTCTTCTTCTCCTTTGTTTTTTCTGTCCCGTCTATGGCTACTAGCGCATCCTCAGCGTTCATGTATTTCTGTGCTTTCAATAGCGCTTCTGCCATTGATTTGGGAGGGTTCTTTGCCAGAGAAGCTACAAAGTCTCTGGATTTTAACCCGGCTTTGAAGGTCGTGAGTTGCACCTTATCGTCTGATTCGTCCACTTCTAGCATTCCTCGTGTAAAGCGCATCACATAGGACCTTAAAGTTTCTTTTTCCCCTTGCTTGATTGTGAGCAAGTGATCGGCTGTCCTTTTTGGACGTTGTCCACCCACGAAGTGACGAATAAAAGAACTGCTTAATTGCTCGAAGTTGTCAATGGACGACGTTGGTAGTTTGGTGAACCACTCCCGGGCTGCCCCTTTTAGGGTAGTTGGGAAGGACCGGCATAGAATCTCATCAGGGGGCTGTTGGAGACCCAGCGTGGTTTTGAATGTATTTAAATGGTCTAACGGATCTTTCAATCCGTCAAAAGGTTCAAGCTGCGGTGAGCGAAACTTGGAAGGTACCGGGCATTCTTGGACTGCCGTAGTGAAAGGAGAGTCAGTTTTCCTGACAATTCTCTCCAGTCCTTGATCTGTTTTTCCCTTAATAGCGTTTCTCAACTCGTCCATCTCTTTCCTCATCTCCATGAGGAAACTCGAGTTTACTTCCTCTGGAGTGTTGGTCCTCTTCCTATGGCTGTCTCCGTCCTCATCTCTATTGACTTCTGTATGGTTATTTCCCTGTTGTAGTTGTTGCTTCATCTCTTGGTTCTGTTTAGTGAGTTCTTCCACTGTGGCTGTAAGTGCTTGAATTTGCAGGGCCAATGCAGCAGGGTCCGGGTTAGAACTGGATTCCATCTCGTTAGAATAGGAAAATATTCCTAAGCTGAATGCTCAAGAACAATGAATATCGGATGAAAGGATTCCCCACAGACGGCGCCAAACTGATGATGCTGAGATCGTCAGTCAAGATGTTCGTTCAGACAAAGACCGTCCACTGCTTGTATTAACCCTGAGGTACAGCTAAAAAGGAAGAATCACCGGTGGGGTGCTGCCCACAACGCCTCCGATGATTAAGTTAGAGACAGCTTAACAAGCAGATTAAAAGCAGAGAAAGCAAAAATGAGAATAAAGTTATGTGATTTTTCATACCCCCTCTGGATCTTGTTTATGGGTATATATAGGTTATTTTAGTGTCCTTCTAGCCATTGGCTCCGTCATTATGAGAGCATTATTGCTTGAGTCCGTAACGCTTGTACCAGGTGTTAAGTTGACCGGCGCACCTTCAACGGTATTAGTGTTTATTGCAGCTAGTCATAACGGTCGTCCTTGGTTGGGTTGCTCAGGCAGCCCCCTTCGTACTGTGATGGTAATGGGATTGTCCTTATACATCGTTCTTCTTGGATGGACGATCTTACTCATTTCTTGTACCTATCAAAGACAAAAGAAAACATTAAAATTGGTACCTTATTTTCAACTTTGATAGAAAGAAAAAAGAGGTAGAGAGTCATGTTGAGTAGAATAAAATAAGCTGATGACATGTTTGTTTAAATAGTAGAGTTTTAGGGTATGAAAAATTTACAATTTAACCCTTATCAACAAGGGGCGGGGTGGAGGTCTAAAAAATCTAAACCCATCCCCGCCCCACCCCACCCCATGGTACAAGGCTTAAATCTCACCCCATCCCTGCCCCATCACCTTTGCAGGGCTGGGAAAGCCCACATGGAGCGAAGCGAGGAGGGGTGGGTCAAGTGAGATGGGGCAAAATTGCCATCCCTACTAGCAGTGGACGACTAATTGTAGGGAGAGACGATACAATGCTCATAACGACGAGGATTTTGTAGAGCTCAAGTGAGATCTTGCTAGATCGATCTTGTTAAATCTAGTAGATCTTCCCAGATTTGGCTTTCTTCATTGGCTAAATCAGGTGGGTCAGATTTCAAATGAGTAAACCCGCCACTCAACTTGCCATCACCAAATTTTGAAAATAGAGACTCACCATCAACAGAAGTAATCACAGGATTTGATCAAGTCCAGTTTAGGTCTAGTCGAATCCCTTGAGTGGGTCGAGTTTGGAGAATTTATGGACAACCTTAATTATTATCCTAAAATGACTAAAAACAGCAATTTTGTTTCCTTTTTTTTTTTTTTTTTAAGTTTTATATATAACTTTTAATGTCATATTCAGTGTAATATCAACAATTACATTAGGCCATTTCCTATTCTTAAATCCACCACAAATAAGTCAAATTTGGATAACTTACCTACCACAGGTCCACATTTCACATCCCAATAGTGTCATAATTTTTTTTTTTAACTGTATTATTTTAATTAACAATAATCACACAATTGACCCTATTTATATAATAAGAGAGGAAAAAATAAAGAAACAAATTATTTATAATCCAAATCCCCAAAAGAACATTCCCCTTCAGGTGCAGGCATTTATAATGATCAGCCGTTCGTTCAATTCCATACATCTAATTCGTTAATTCCTCAAGGCAGGCACAATGACTGGAATACTTATACTAATCAGACGATTTACACATTGCTTGAAATTGATCTGGACCGTCATAAATCCATGATCTCCCCCTCAGCAGACACCGAATTCCCTCCAACCATCCGATCTTTGGAATCACGCCTCTTCAACTTCGCATCAGAACCGTCGAAAATCCAAGCCAACAACCCTTGTAATTGATCCGGATTCACGTACAATTTACCTCGTAACACAGCCAAGAACGTGTTCAAGAACTCAGTATAAGCTGGAACCACAAGCTTTATCGTCGATTCCTTAATCTGTTCCCTCAAATCCATGTCAGGAATTCTATAAGACCCTCTGTGCCTCTGTGAAATCTCATCGAAGCCCTTCAAAAATGCCTCCATTTTTGCTCTTGCTAAGCTTCCCAAACCCTCTTTGCTCTGCCTCTTCAAGTCTTCTTTATCCAACAGCTTCACAAGTTGTCCCCACGATTGCTTCTGATACATGTACACTGATTCCTCAGCAACAACCTTGTACTTGTTTTTCATGTACTCGTCTCCCAAAAGCTTTCCTAGCCCAGTGTTTCTCGTCCTCATGTAAATGTACCAGTACGTGTTCATTGCAAATACGTGGGGTAAGATTTTGTCTCTGTAGCTCAGCCTTTTGGTCTCGATGTTTCTATGAAGTGCATCCATGACGTTGGTAATGGCATCTTGGAGTAAATTATCGTCTGTTACAGGTTTTGATAGAATTCCCACTTTCCACATTTGCTCCGTCCAAAGAACCATGGCCATACGTGCTTTGTATGCGTCTGTGGTCAAGTATTTGAGGTAGTTAATAGCATATCGAACAAGTTTCGGTACCGAGCCATCTTGTGGTGGAGGGTAAGCATCTGAATTGCCTTCGATTTGGAGGCCAAATTCCCAAAACACTTTACTCGAACCGTGAACGAGGAGCTTTGTAAGTTCTCTAAGCCGAGTACGTATATCAGCTCCAGCTTCACCTTCGAAAGTGTCTGAGAATTGGGGCTTAAGTTTCTCCAAGGAATCGAACATGTCCAATATTTTGAACAGTTTGTGCGGCTCTTTGCTGCCCCTAGCTACGGCTTCCCCGAATCGAAAAAAGACTGCCATGATTTTCTCTGCGATCTTCACGAAGCATTGTGGCCACACCACTCCATCCATGATGTTTCCTAGAACTTGGTTGCAGAGTTTCTTTTCTGATACAAGTACTGTTTTTACTGCAAGTTCTAAGTGTTGGATCCAAAGGTTTATTGCTGTCTCTAAGGTCTCCCATTCCATGGCATCGATTTCTTCGGGTTTGTAGGTTCTTAGGTAATCTGGTTTTAGTCGCATCAGTGCTTTGGCTGCCCTTCTATATCTCACCTGTCACATAGACCAATAAGCATTAGCATTGAATTTTACATTCACTGCCCAATGGCAATGCTCTAGACAATATCTTGTCCAACTGTTGCTAGCTTGCTACATTGTAGGCAGTATCAAATGATGCCGTCTCCTCTTTGAATTTATATTCAGAAGGATAGAATTTTTGTAGTGTTTTTCAGGGGCTGTATTTTATATTCAAAAGGATGAATATAATATAATAATGTGTTTATTAGCCAGTATAGCTCAACCATATGATTTATTGTGGTATTGACTTTTTTTTTTTTTTTTTTTTGATAATCTATTGGGGTATTGACTTATTGGCTAATGCAGCTTCCTTATGTATAATTCCTGCTTTTAAGGTCACAGTTAAATTTAATTGAAAACTAAGGTACAATATCTATTAAGGAATTGTGTACTTGTGTCCTATTCTAGATATAATCGGAGTAGTATTATTATTATTTTTTGAATCAAAGCATATTTCTTAATACATGTAAACTGAATGTTCATGATGATCAAAGTTTGAATATGAACATATACTACGGATGGATATTGAGAAAATTGTTTCATGAAGAGAATGGTTCATGATCACTACAGTTTCAAATCTGAATGATAATATGAAACAAAAATAGATTGAAGTTAGGTTTTAAAGACAACTAATAAAGAATAATTAAAATACTTCTGGCGGAACCATTTCACACACCTTGACATAGATGTCAATACATATATCCAGGCAATCATTCGCAGCTAGGGTCTCTGAAATTCGTCGTAGAACTTCAACCTCCAGCTCTGTACCCAAATCAGATGCCACAATCTTGGCTTCTTTATCATCAACTTGCACCTGATCCCCTATATTTTGATGCCTTAAAAGCTGTAATGTACTCTCATGCTCGTCCTGCAAATTTAATAAAGCCTCATCAAGCAGCCCATCAAATTTCATCGCATCAACCTCATTTTCATAGAGAGCTTTGAGAGTGAACAGAGTTTCTTTGAGCCTATGTGTCCTATCCTGATCCGTGGCCTTGGTCCTGCTCAAAAACTCCACCACTTCCTGAAGCTTTTGAATCACTGGCTCTCCCTCTTGACTGATCGAATTAATCGCAGAATTCAGCTGATTAACACAGTCCACATAGTTGAGAAGTTTCTTGAGCCTTTTTTTGGGTGTTGTCTCTGCTGATAAGGTTGATGAGAGTTCGAGGAGCTTGAGCTGGAGAGAATCGGAGACTTTGAAGCTCTCGAGGAGAGCAAGAGCAGGAGTAACAGCTCGGTTGATTCGTGTATCGAGGGCTTTGGTAGCCATGGCTAAAGACTGTAAAGGAGATAATCTTCTTGATGCTGTTGAAAGAGTTCCATCTAAAAGATCAAACTTTTTGTCCATCTTTCCAAGGCTTTCTTCCATTTTGGATGATGTTTGCAACAGAGTTTTCAGATCTGAGCACGCAAAGTTTATCTGGGTAAGCTTTGTATCCTCTTCATTGAGCGCCATTAATTCTGATCTTCACGCACACTGAGACGGTGTCTACTTTGTACGTAGTATTGGGGTTGGGATATATGGTTGAGCTTGTATTATATACTCCCTCCGTCCCAATTTTTTTGTCCTGTTTGAAAAATTAAACTTTTGAAGAGAACATTATTTATTGTCTTGTCTACCTTTTAAAAATATATAAGTTTCCAAAATTACCCTTAAAAAAATTTATTAAAAAATTAAATTAGTAAATTAATAGGGGTATAATAAGAATATTAGTAAATTAATGACTTTTATTTTTAGAAACGTGACAATATTTTGGGACATCTCAAAATGAAATAGAGGACAAAAAAATGGAACCGAGGGAGTATATGATTATTGACAGACACAATGTTTTTGGAGGAAGAACAGGACATGAAGAACCACCTTAAGAGACTCGATCTCGATACACACTAAGAACAAATGGCATTTGCTTCACAGAAACGAACAAATAGCAATTGAAAAAACTAGGAATATGTAGCATGTACAGCAGGTGTGCTTTAATCCCAAATAACCAGTCCAAAACTAAGCAATCACTCACCAAAAAATTACCCTGGCATCCATAAACCGAAGTAGTCAACCATGGGCCTCAGCAAGCCTGGCCCGTTGTGCATGGAAATTATCAGTATTTCATTTAAAATATACTATTATTTAGACTTTAAAATTTATTTGAATTACTTGTAATCCATTTGAAACTAATTCTTATCAAACTTTATTGTTAATTTGAATAAATAATTTCATCAGTTTCTAAATAATTATTCATTCATTTTCAAAATATTTCATAATAATTCAATTTCATAGCTTATTTGAAAAGAATAAATGTTAAATAAATTAATTGTTTTACGTTGTCAAATTGTGTTCAACTTAAGTATGAACTTGATTGGATTTAGGTATATTTTCCCAAGGGCTTATACCTCCGAAGCCTTGGCAAGTAGCCTCACACCCCTATTATGTTAAAATCTCATTTCCCAAAAATTAACCTATAGCAAAATGGTTGCATCCTCTTATATTGTTCGTATTTTAGTTAAAAGAACAGAAGAATAGCTTTACTTGTTGCCACAAGCCCCTTGTATGGATTACAACCTCATTTAAATGATGGGGTCAATATTGCAAACTTATCATTAATTAAGAAATTTATTGTAAATTTAATTATTTAAATTATAGTATGTATATATAATTGGAATAGGACTCTTTGGGCCTACTTTTCAATTTTCAGTATTTCCAAAACAACCAAGATTAATTGGAAGAGGACTCTTTGTGTCTACTTTTCATTATTTAATTTCCAAAACAACCATGATTGTTTAGTTCAAATTGATTTTCCTAAAAATGCAAAGTAAGGATAAATTGATTAAATAAGTTTAGATTAAAATAAAAAGATAATAGGTAAAATAATTTTTGATGAAAGCAAGGAAATTAGTAGGCTGAATGTCTCGGGTGTTGATTTCAAAGTTAACTGGAATGTCCTAAAAGATAAACACAAAATCAGAGGAGATCGGGAAAGACCGGCCAAGGATCCTCCGATGAAGAAGTCAGTATTCTTAGAATTCCAATTTGTATGAAAATGTCTCTGTTTTACCTCTTCATAAGGGGATGCTTATATAGTGCACATGAAACGGTTATTTGTTTAATAACCGTTCCTATTTTCTAGGAATTCAGAGGTAACTTTCATAACTGTCATGGAAGTTATTTTATTTATACCGGTGCTCCATAACGGTTAGTTGGAAGGCTTGGCTTGTTAAAAGATCAATATGCTCATGGTCCAACAGAATTGTTCGTCCTTTATGAAGGACAAACGAGGCTACGTCCGTCCTTAATAAAGGGCGAACGAGGTTATTAGAGACGAGCATGCTTTTCATGTCCCATCTGTTCATTCATCTCTGACGGACGACCCATACGGACGAAATAGGACTTTTATTATGTGCATTTTCATTACACCATCAATTTTAATTGAGAAACATCTATTAATTATAACTTCTTCTTTTTTGATACAATCTATTAATTATAACTAAGTTCATGTATGTATGTACGGTTTTTTTTATTTTAAAAAAAAAAGGTTCCTATATGTGCATACAGTGAGTAATTTTGAACAATTAATAATAATTTTTTTATTTAAAAATGTCTTTAAGCATGCGCACAGCACGTGCATGAGGTTAATAAATAATAACTTTTTCTTTTATAATTTATAAATTGAGTAATTATGATTAAACATTAATCATGCTTTTTTATTTTTATTTTTTTTATAGAAGAAATAATAGTAAACTTTATTTATTCATAAATCTTGAAATCCTTTTTTTTTTCTCTTGAATCTAAGTATAATATTTTATTATTTTATTTAGATTTATTGTGACATATGATGAATTGATAACTTAATTTGTAAATTTTGTTGTGAATTATATTGTGTTTCTAAACTTACTCTGATTAATAATTCAATTTGTAAAGTCTTTTTATCTTAGAATAAAAAATCTGAGCTTCAAATTCCACACATGAAAAAATAAAATAAAATAAATTATGTCATAGGTTAAAAATTTATGATATCTATATTTAAAAATAAAACTAAAATAAATAAAAAATACTCAACATATTCAAGTGATGAGATGGCAGCAGAAGTTGAAACAAGCCAAATGGACCTTGATAAAAGCAGCCACGTACAAAATTTCTGGTAATTTCCAAGACGTATCGTGCTGCAACCATTACCGCCAAGTGCGTACCTTCGACCTTTGTTAGGCAAAAAAAAAAATGGCGAGCTCTCAATCTCTGCAACGAGGCCTCAATCTCAGTCGTGCTCATCGATCGGTTTTCTTATCAACTACGAGATATTTCTCTTCGGCTTCGGACGCCTTGGTGGAGGTCAAGCCCGGTGAGGTCGGCATAATTTCTGGAGTACCTGAAGAACACCTTCGAAGGAGGGTACGCTTTTCGCTTTTCCTCCCACCTCTCTGTTTATCTCACCATTCAGTTTCTTGTTTTTTTATCATTTCGTTGAGTTTCCGTTTGATTGCTGAGAAAATGTAGGATATATTAAGAGAGAATTGAATCGGAATTTTTAATTATTATTATTATTATTTTTTGGGATTATTATATTAACAATCTAACACTGAGAATTGTGTTAAGTGTGCATTTGTATAAACATTTGAAAAATGGTGTTTTGAGTTTAAAATGGGCGCTTGTGAAAAAAGTTACAACAGTTGTAATTGCAATTTTTATTTTCTCGTGGAAATGGCTGTTAGGAAAAATTAGCTTAGGTGCTTTATTGGAGCTATCCTTGAAATCATGCTGATATGGGATGGATTTTTTATTTTTTATTTCGGATGTAGCGGTTATCAGATTGCTCTTGATTTATTGTATAATTTGATATATATATATATATATATAAAATGCTATAGCAAAGGCCAAAGAGTAATGTTGTTGACCTAAAAAATAGTAGTACGTAAGAGGCACGGACACTTCATTTACACCCGTGTCGGACTAACCATTTTATATTATAATTTTTCAAAAATTGCTCGAGTCACTGTATTGTACTATGTTTGTACCCGTACCAGTGTCTGTATATGTGCTTCCTAAGTGTCTATGCTTCCTAAGTATGCTCTTGCCATGCATGGACTAAATAGAATTCATATGTAAAAGAAAGAAAAGATTTCATATATTTTATTGAAATTGAACAATAAAATAATACCAGTGAGCTCTAGCCCAAATGAAACCTCTTTCCCATAAGAGGTGAAGATTGAAGAGTAAGGTTGTGAATTCAGGAAAAAAAAAAAAAAAAAACCTAGGTGCTCTAGGAGCAATACTCCCTCCTCTCACATGAGGGATGAGCCCCACACATGGGTCCCACCATGTGGCCCACCCTCATGTGGCCCACCCCTCATGTGAGAGGAGGGAGCATTGCTCTTGAAACATGTAAAAATTATCGTGGATTCAAAACTAACTAGATGCGCATGTCAATTTACCAATAAAAAATTTGTACAACAAAATAGTTACTTTTATATATATATATATATAAATTAATTATATGATGGAAGCTTTCATGTAAGACCAGAATTTTTGTGAAGACTAAAATTTAGGTTCTATGATTAAAATAATTTAAAATAAATAATAAAAATTCTTTATTTTTTTTTTCGAACTTTAGTAATAGAATCTTAATTGATAAGATAGTGCAGTGAATGACTCTTTTATATATATATATATATATATAAGTGTTAAATGTGTAAATAAAGGAGCAAAGCTGCAAAAGGACCATCCATGTGGTACAGAGAAGAAAAAAAAGGGGGGAAAATATAAAAGGAAAAATCAGAGGGCAACCACTTGTTGCAACTGTGGTTTGTAGGACAATTTTTATTATATAATATATGATATTCATTTTTTAGTTCTGCTGTTCTGGTATTGATTTTTTTGATAAGATCCATTCTTAAATTATGAATGTCTTATCAATTTTTTTGGTGCTCTGTGAGCTGTGGTTTGTTGTTTTATAATTGACCATACAGTCAGTATATGTATAATGGTGTCAAATCCTAGTGGATCATGATATATTCTTGAGGACACCATCCAAGATGCATGGTATTGTTAACAACTTTTTACTGTTTTTCCTAGGAGATTCTTGAATTTTTTTAATTGAAAATTTTCCAGGTTACATTGCTTAATTTATGAATGCCAGGTCATAATTTACTCACCCGGCCGAACTGCTACACAACAAGGCTCTGGGAAAGTTGGGCGCTGGAAAATTAATTTTATGTCTACTCAGAAGTACGTTCTGTCCATTCATGTGGAAAATTAATTCTCTAATGAAATACCTTCCACTAAGCATCAACTAATATCTATGTTTAACATACTGGTTAGGATTTTATCAATCAAATCATTTGCATGGATAATGTGTATCTATAACAATAGCCAGTTCACCTTCATATTATCACCATTTATTCTCTGTAATCCAATTTTTCTATCATGTTTTAGGACGCTCACCTTTTATTTTTCCTCTTGCCAAAATTATCTGAAAGCAGTTCCATACTTCCGTATGACAATTGCACCAGTTCATCAAAATATATATATATATATATATGACAATTGCACCTCCATCTTGTCTCATGTGATTGGTAGAAGGGTAGGTTGTAATGTAAAGGAAGAACCTTCTCAACCTCTTATGGCTCAGACACAAAATTGGATCTCCATGAGACCTGTTGGCTTTGAGCATGAATTATAAGGCTAAAAGATCCATGGTTCAAGTACCAATGAAGAGAGAAAAATGCATACTAAATAAAAATGTATTTAGCTGTAGTAAGTACCTAAAGCTGAAGATAGTTGTGCTTAAACTGCCAGAAAATGTATTTTATGACCTTACGAGGTCTAACCTATATTCATTAATAACATGGCTAATGCCAGTTCTTTACTTAACATTGTGCAGGTGGGAAAATCCATTGATGGGTTGGACATCCACAGGGGACCCGTATGCCAATGTAGGTGAGGGAGGATTAAGTTTTGATAGTGAAGAAGCTGCAAAAGCATTTGCTGAGAAATATGGTTGGGAATACGTGGTATGTGCCTCTTTAGTCAGTAATTCCACTGGGCAGATAAATTATATCTGAATTAGATTGTCTTTGAAATGTTGATCTTGTGGATACTCTATCAAAGTATGTATGACTTTATTGACCTTTATTTCATATGTTTTTTATCTCATTAATTCTATGTTGCTTCCTCTCCCATTTCTAGTATAATCTTCCAGTAAGAAAAATTCATATGGAGTCTAAGAAGTTTTTCTATTGAAGCTTGCTTATTGATTGGATGAACTGCATCTTCACTAGACAGTTTTTTTTTTTTCTCCCTCATCTTCAGGAGCTGACACATCCCTTATGTTTGAGCAAGGATATTAACTTGTCTTTGAAAATGTATGAATTAGATTCGGTTAGACAAGAAAGAAGTAAAACTTAGGCAAAACATATTATTCAGGAACAACTCAACTAAACTGAAAACACATCACTGAGAGCACAACTCAACTCAACTCAACTAAGACTTAATCCCAATAAAATTGGAATCGGCTATGGATCCTCATCAACTTATCGGTGTTGGCCATATGTTTTTTTTTCCAAATATTCTATTCTATTTAAAATCTAATTCTCTACTGCCTTCCTATTAAACTTACCATTCTTCTTTAGTCATACACGTTATAGGGAGAATAATCGGACAATATTGTTCAAAAACTAAAACAATGGAACCTCAATTGAGAAGTTAAAGAGTACATTGACTTTTATCCATTCATGTACATGAGTTAATTTATGGACTATTTGGGTTTTACTTTCTCTCTTATTCCTGGTGACATTTGTTTATTTGAGTTGAAAAATATATCCCCCAAATACTTGATTAGGAAGTATAGTGCATCAAGACACTAATAGACAGTCTTAATTTTATATTTGAAAGTTATATAGACTTAAAATGGAAGTATATGTAAAATGCCTTCTTGTAATTAGTATATAATACTTAACTCAAATGACATTGTAATGTCCGGATTTTCTATTGTCACCTTCAGTTTGTTCCATATAATTATATAAACATCATTGACATACTTTATAATTTACTGCAGGTCAAGAAGCGTCATACGCCTATTTTAAAGGTTTGGACAACTTTCCTGGAAATGAAACAAGTAGCTATTATTTTTACATAATAACGAGAACATCAATCCACAATAGTTTTCCAAAATAATTGCTTGAATTTTCCCCCTTATCTTCTGTGTAAGTTGTAACTATCCAAGTAAATACGCACAGTTCTAAGAAAATATATTGTTTATGTTTTGGGTGCTTGTGTGCTAAGAAGCACAAGCACGGAGCCAACAATTTTTAAAAAATTAGGATATGATACGGTCAGTGGTGATATGACAATTAATTTATATATATATATATATCTTTAGGTTTTTTTTTTTTTTTTTTAAATATGGAATCATTTTAATCTTTAAAAACATATCTCAAAAAAAAAAAATTAATTAAAAATGAAAATGTAAAGTTTCCTCCCAAGACAATGAGGATACATATGCAGTAGTGCTCCTAGTGGTTACATGGATACACTGGGGTTTGAACTCTATCAACCCCTTAATAATTTTTAACGTGTATTTATTGTCTAAAGGGAAAAAAAATCAAGTAGCTCATGAACAAACTTGAACTTGTTCAACAAGAAAATGAATCAATTTGAATATGTATTCAAACTTAATGATGAGTTTAAGCTCGACTTGTGTTTATAATAAATTCAAAATAAATTGAATGTACTAATTCTCAACTTTTATTCCTATTTGATAGTATTTATATTTCTCATTCTCAAGAATGAAGAAGCATGGCATGTATATGCTTAAAAACACTTTAGAAATCTTTACAGTTTCGCTTTCCTTTTTCGGTGTTAGGTGTTAGATTTTATTTTGGCAGTTTATCAACAATTCGGGTTTCGATTTTTTTGGGGGAAAATAAATTATTTTCATTTGTTCAAACGAAGCAACCACAAATTTAAGTTTAGATTTGACTAATCTTTCCTTTTCCAGTGTTAGATTTTATTTTTGCTGTTTATCAATGGTTTGGGTTTGACTTTGGAAAAAAAAAATTGTTTATATTCATTTGTTAAATTTTATTTTCGCTGTTTATCAATGGTTTGGGTTTGGCTTTGGAAAAAAATTGTTTATGTTCATTTGTTCAAAAAAAGCAAGCTCAAATTTAAATTTAAATTTGATTATTAAACGGTAAAATTGTTTATGTTCATTTGTTCAAACGATGAAGCAATATCAAATAGTTAGTTTGGGTTCGACTTTTGGGAAAAAAAAAATAAAAAAGTAATTGTTTATGTTCATTTATTCAAACGAGACAATCTCAAATTAACAAATTTAAGTTTAAACAGTAAAATTGAAATTAACAAATTTAGTTTAAACAGTAAAATTGTTTATTCAAACGAGACAATCTCAAATTAACAAATTTAAGTTTAAACAGTAAAATTGTTTATGTTTATTTGTTCAAACAAACAAGCAATATTATACTTTTTAAGGTAAAAAGTAATAATATGTTTGTAACCACATGAGCCTAAGTTAATCAAATTGCTCTCAATTAAATTAAATATGAATAATTCTGAATATTAACTCAGCTCCAATTACTGACCTTAGATTATATTAGTGACAATAGTTTGTAGAATGAAGTTATGGATGATGGATCTGGTTTTACTACTTATTTGAACCCATAGATTATAAGTGACTGTAGTGTGTAGAAATTAGAAGGAAGTCATGGATCTGGTTTTATTTGTAGAGCATTACATGACTTAAGTCATGTTCCTTATGTTCCCCTTTTTGTAATGGGAATGAAGAATATTTTTTAGATACTGTTACGTAAGTTTTGTACTATTTGTTATGTTTTGTCCTATTTGTTATATGAACCCATTAACCTATCTTTAATTATGGGCAGCCAAAGTCATACGCTGACAACTACAAATGGAGGGGCCCACCAAAGACCGAAGCTGATTAATATGGAGTTTCCCAAAATCCTGTTTGGGTGCTTGTGAGAATGTAAGCTCATTTAACAATGCTTCTTATGCTTCTTGTTATCTGATTTTTTTTTTTTTATTTGTTGTTTATTTCACTTCACTGCAAATAATTGTAATTAACAAGCTCTATGAGATAAATACCCTCCTAGACTTGCTTCTCCGGAAATAAAATTGTAATGAACAAGTTCTATGAGATAAGACTCAATGTGTTGCTCCAATGCATAGCTCACCTACTTAAAAAGGCAACCAAAAAAAAAAAGTTCAATCTGAGTTGATAAAAAAGCTGTTATAAAACTATATTTTTCTACAGTAGTAGATAAGTTGCATTTAGTGGTAATTATGCTTGTGTAGTACAATATTTACACATTACAACTGGACTGAGAAGCCTCTCTGCTATGGGTGTGGAACCTCCATGTGAATAGATAGTCCTTGGATTCACAGGATAATCTAATCACATCACAGAAAGCATTGATTGAGCTTTTCTTCTCCCCACTTCCCCACTCTATCCTCACCCAACATGAAAACCCATTTGACGAAATTGGCAACCTTGAATCAGAAAGATGAAGCATCACCTCCCCATTGATCCTCTTGCCTGAACTGCCTCCCAATTTTCCATCACTGGTCACCATAGAATCAAGCCAGGAACATTCTGGTTGGCCCACCATCTCCTTGTAAGCCGAATTTGCCATCCTCACTTTGTTGTTTGAGTCTGATATCACTGCCGGTAAGGCCTCGGACTCGACCTCTTCCTCTACCTCTTCTGGTTTCTTAGGAACTTGAACAGCCGAGATAAAACTTCGGTCTTCATTAATGCTGCCAACGCTTATGCTAGAGCCAACTGGTCGAATTGGCTGAGGTGCAATAACATTGCTGCTGATGGGCCCTTGCAGTTGCTGCAATAGATCCTTTTCCTCTGGAATTTCAGCTACAGTGTTTAAATCTATAACCTTTTTCTCACCACAAGGTTCCATTAACTCAAGCTCTGGTGCCCCTGCTTGGTTGGGGACAGAATTAGGACATGAAAGAAGAGGAAGTGTCACTAAACTAGGAGTTGTGGTTGGCTGTACTTCCAAGCTGTTGCTAATTGCTGGTAGGTTTGGAATAGGAAACTGAGGGAGCCCATGACTATGAGCAAAACCCTGCAAAGATAGATTCTTGGCAGGGGATGATGTCAAATGACAAGGAGAAGAAAACCCAAAGACATGGGTTCTTGGTCTTTTAAGGGAGGGTGGTGTTATAGCAGACCTACCTCTCTTTCTCGTTCTGGTGGGCCTGGCTTGCAATTGTGGCCAGAGGTTCCTAAGGTAAGGAGATTGCCTGATCTTCTGAGACATGGAGGGACAGTCATTGCTTGGATCTGTGGGTGACTCAGGCTTTGGAGCTATAGGCCTGTACCTAGACATAATCTCAGCAGTTTTTGCTGTGGTGGTGTAGGGATTCAGAGTCTTGAGCATCCTGAGAGCTTTGTGTAATGTAATTGCTAAGAGCTATTGTGAGAGGGGGTTTGTTTGTGCTTTGGCTTTGTGGGGACTAGTAGTTCTACTAGTATTTTGTATTTGAAAAGAAGAAGATGGGTGTAAGATTTAAGGGTGAGAATTGACCAATGAGAGCTGGGCAACATGAAGCAAAGAGAGAGGTGAGAGTGACACTTGGAGTTGAACTGTGGGTACGTGTTTGAGAGAGTTACAGAAAAGGACGTGTGGGAATTGAGGAAGGTGAGTGGGTCCATGACCATGCATGCTTACACATAAGTAAAAATAGTACAATTTGTTTTGACAACTGTGCCTTCAGTCTCTCACGCCAATCAAGCTCCTGGCTACTAACCTTGGTGGCGCCCTATAAAACTTAAATGCCTAATGCTCTCTGTTTAGAACGCGTGTGAATTTGGCCGACATGCGTGGATACACCTATCAAAATTGTTTTGGTTGTTTTCTGTGTTTTCTGTGTTTTACTTTTCTGAGTGAATTACGATATAAGAAGTCATCATAATTGTAACCTCTTCCTCTCTATGGATCGGTTACATTTGGTGGTTCTCCACGTGTCAGTTACTTGTATTCCTATTGCATGCAACGGATGAGGAAGATTCTGATTGGAGGGTGAGCCCTTAGGGAGTGTTAAACTAAACACATACACACAAATAAAAAAGGGGAATGGGTACACGTAGCCTTTATATGCCTACGATTATTATTGGTGCGTAAAGGAGGTTTTTAATTATTTACACTTCATGAAATGCGTGCCTCTTTATCCTTATTAGCGCCGAAGCGGTGCTTTGGTTGATTGCCGCCTCATCATTCAGGTTTGGGTCAGGTCAAGATTCAAGAAGCAACAATGAATGAGTTTGTAGCTCCTTTAATTCGTCTCACGCTTTTTCGCATATTTTGTCAAACTTATCTTTAGATGAGCACTCGCATCTATGCTAGTATAATATAATAAGAATTATATTTTAGCCCATTTAACTCAAAGTTGTCCAAAATTGTATAAAAATATGTGACTGCTACAGTAATTGGTATATATATAAAATAGGTTCTTTATAATAAAAAATAATTATTTAAATAAAAAAAGATAATCTAATATGAAAGTTTTTGAAAAGTGGTTGTGTAAACTTTATAATAGAAAAAGTAAACTCTTATATTAAAATAGATAAAAAATTTTGCACGAACTTATACGAATGTTATAAGTAATAAAAAATAAACGAAAAGTCTAGGATTACAAATTTTTTCCCAATTTTTTTGCTACAACTATGACAGGACAAAGTGTGATTAGTTAATAAAAAATTGTGGATTCATGAAAAAATGATGATTAACCATTCACAGTCTGTCACCTCAAATTTGTAAAAAAAAAAATTGTGAGTAATTTATGATTCTAAAATTACTCAAAAATAAATATTTCATCTATATAAAAGTGATAGTCTATCACGTAGTATTTTTACAACTATTTGTATAGCTCACCTCAGGTGAAAGTTAGGATGACAGGAGTTGGACTAATGGTTAATTGCTACCCAATTGGATGTGATTTAGATGTGCTCAATCTATTGGTGGAGCAAAGGCCTATCTTGTAGTCCAATTCGTATGCGGTACTTTATTAATACTAGTCAAGGCAAGCCACGTGCTAGCCGTGATAAAAAAAAAAAAGTAGGAATTATGATCAATTTTAGATTTTATTTTTATCACAAAATAAAGATATAAATCATTTGGTTTTTAAAATACATAGAGATTTACATTAATCAAAACAGACATTAATTTTAAGAATTTTAATAATTATGTCATAAAAAGTTAATCTCAATTGTATAAGACCGAGACAGATCCCAGTCCAATATTTTATTATTTTATTTCGATCTATAACTTACATCTCAATAGTTGTGAATATATTATAATAACAACAAAATGTCACGATATTTTTAGTTGTGCTAGATCTCGGTATAATATTTTTTTTTTATTTTTTTTGACCCATAAAGAATTGACACATACGCCACAACATTTTCATAATATCTCTATGTATACATTGTACTTAATTACAATGTAAATTTATGTTATAGACAAAAAAAAAAAAAAAATTGGCAAATTTTGTACACATTTACAAAATTTGTACAATATTTACCATTTTTTGTGCAAATGTGTATAATATTAACCACTTTTGTGTATTTACAATGTAAACTCGCATTGCAAGTACAAAGTAAATATATAAAGATCTTAAAAAACCAAAAACAAAAACAAAAACAAAGCTCAAACTAACTGGCATACTTTGGAAAAAAAAAAAAAAAAGGAGAAAAAAAAGAGAAAGTGCACCTCACTAATTGAATAAACTAAAAAAACACTATTCATGAGCCTTTGGCTCTTTTTATATAGTTAATAGATATGCCAGCTTATATAAACATTTAAAAGAAAAAAAAAAACACAAACCGATAACTGGGAAAAAAAAAAACTTTAGGCACTGTATAAATTAATGCTAAAATGTTGTGAACTTAGCATTTTTTTATTTGATCTATAAGAAACTGAGATCTCAACAATTGTGAAAATATTGTAATAACAATAAGTATTGTAACATTTTCTCAAAACATTTATTTTTAATTGTGTTTGGTCATAGTCTCATATTTTATTATTTTATTTCAACTTGTAAGAAATTGACATGTTAATAATTGTGAAAATATTGTACAATTTGTTTTGTCAGTATAACAATATATATACCAGTTTACATAAATATTAAAAAAAAAAAAAATTTAGGCACTGTAGCTACCTTGCCAGTTGAATAAACCAAAAACACTACACAATGAGTGTTGTAACATTTTCTTAAAACATTTATTTTTAGTTATGATTGGTCACAATCTCATATTTTATTATTTTATTTTGGCTTGTAAGAAATTGACACGTCAATAATTGTGAAAATATTGTGAGATTTGTTGTGTTAGTATAATAATATATATACCAGCTTACATAAATATTTAAAAGAAAAAAAAAACTTTAGGCACTGTAACTACCATGCCAGTTGAATAAACCAAAAGCATTGCACAATAAGTGTTGTAACATTTTCTCAAAACATTTATTTTTAGTTGTGGCTGGTCACAGTCTCATATTTTATTATTTTATTTCGACTTGTAAGAAATTGACACGTCAATAATTGTGAAATTTGTTGTGTCAGTATAATAATATATATAACAGCTCATATAAATATTTAAAAGAAAAAAAAAAGAAAAAAGAACTGTAGGCACTGTAGCTACTGTGCCAGTTGAATAAACCAAAAGCACTAAACAATAAGTGCTGTAACATTTTCTCAAAACATTTATTTTTAGTTGTGATTGGTCACAATCTCATATCTTATTATTTTATTTCGACTTGTAAGAAATTGACACGTCAATAATTGTGAAAATATTGTGAAATTTGTTGTGTCAGTATAACAATATATATACCAGCTTACATAAATATTTAAAAGAAAAAAAAAACCGATTACTGAAAAGAAAAAAAAAAAATTTGTAGCTACTGTAGTTACAGTGCCACTTGGCACTGTAGTTATTGTTCAAAACTTATCAAAAAAAAAAAAGTGGCTCACAAAACCAAAGCACTATAGCTACAGTGCTTTAGCGCATTCGCGCACATCAATAATTGTGAAAATATTGTGAAATTTGTTATGTCAATATAATAATATATATACCAGCTTACATAAATATTTAAAAGGGAAAAAAAAAACACACACACACACACACACACACAAAAACACAAACCGATTACAGAAGAAAAAAAAAATTGTAGCTATTGTAGCTACAGTGCCACTTGGCACTGTAGTTACTGTGTTCAAAACTTGGGGGGAAAAAAAAGTGGCTCACGAAACCAAAGTATTGTAGCTACAGTGATTTAGCGCATTCGCACTTATATATATATATATATAGATTTATTTTCAATTGTGATTGGTCACAGTTTCATATTTTATTATTTTATTTTGACTTATAAGAAATTGACACCTTAATAATTGTGAAAATATTGTGAAATTTGTTGTGTCAGTATAACAATATATATAAAAGGAAAAAAAAGTACAAATGGAAGACTAAAAAAAAAAATGTAGCTATAATGCCACTTGGTACTATAGCTACGGTTCAAAACTTAAAGGGAAAAAAAAAAAAAAAAAAGAAGAAGAAGAAGAAGAAGAAGACAAAGTAGCTCACCAAAATGGCACTACAGATGAATATTGCAAAAACACTGAATGAACTGTGCTAAAACACTAAAGCGGCAATGAAATTGACATCTCAATAATTGTGAAATTTGTTGTGTCATAACAATATATATAAAAGGAAGAAAAAAAAGTACAAATGGAAGACTGGAAAAAAAAAAAAAAAAAAAAAAAACACTATACCTACTGTAGCTATAGACAAAGTGGCTCCACTAAAATGACACAGTAGATGAACAGTGCAAAAACACTGAATGAATAGTGCTAAAACACTGTAGCGGCATTGCCGCTTTTCACAAAACATTTATTTTCAGTTATGGTTGGTCACAAGTTCATATGTTATTATTTTATTTTAACTTATAATAAAATAACACCTCAATAATTGTGAAAATATTATGAAATTTGTTGTGTCAATATAACAATATATATAAAAGGAAAAAAATACAAACGAAAGACCGGAAAAAAAAAAAATTGTAGCCATTGTAGCTACAGTCCCGCTTCGTACCATAGCTACTATTCAAAACTTAAATAAAAATTTAATAAAAAAAAAAAAAAAAGCGGACGAAGCGTCTCACCAAAGCACTGTTGTTGCTACAGTGCTTGTATAGTGCAAACACATTGAGTGCACACTGCCGAAGCACTGTAGCGGCATAGCCGCTTTTATATATAAAGAAAGAACAAAATAGAGGAAACCCACCTACACTGCTCTAACCTCTATTTATATGTGGAGGTGGTTTTTTTTTTTTGGGTCAGGTTTAGATCCAATATCCAGTAGTACTAACTCGTTTAGATGATAATATGTGTTCATTTTTGGACATGTGTTAACATCTGACCATGTTTAGTGCACTGGATCTAAACCAAGTCATTCTTTTGTTTTGTAGATCGTTTGAATATTTAGCACTAAGTAATGGCATTTTTTAATGTGTTTGAGTTTGGTGAAAGAATGTAATTAAGTGTGTGTGTATTTAAGGAACAGGCTGTGGAGGCTGTCCATTCCACCTAAAGTAAGAAACTTCATATGGCGGGCTAGCTCGGACATCCTGACCACCCGAGCAAACTTAGCCCGTCGGAAAGTTCCCATTGATCCTAAGTGTGCGGTTTGTGGTTCGAGCGATGAGACGGTCCTCCACATACTTTGGCAATGCCCCTTAGTGCACAATGTTTGGGCGCTTGTCAAAGGAAAACTGCAGAAAAGTGACTCCTCGGCTAGGATGTTTTTTAGCTTAGCCCAAACCTTGAAGGAAAGGTTGTCCAGGAAGGAGCTTGAGACGTGGGCTATGGTGGCATGGTCCATATGGAATGCACGTAACGGGCTATACATAGCTTATCAAACCCCGCCGCATGCAATCCTTAAGAGCGCTGAAACGCTACTAGAAGAATACCAACGGTTAACTCGTTGCATGCCCAACAACTGAGCACCTGAGTGTGTTGTCCTCACCTTTGAGGCCTTTGTATACGGTGTAAGTTTATTTATTTCCTTTTGAGTGTATTGGCTGGTGGGGTTGGTCAGTGGGAGCCACCCCTAGGGCTCACTTTGTACTCCCTCAGTTTCTTTAATATACTTCTATCTATTCTGTCAAAAAAAATATATATATATATATATATATTTTTTTTTTAAGTAATGGCATTTTTTGTGTAGTTTAACTTTTAACCTTACCTCTTCTTCTTCTATTGTTCCACTATCCACTAAGAAAAAAGTTATGAGTAATGCAACACAATCTGATTTCTAGATTTTATGGCAAATTGTCACATTCACACATTGGATGACGTGATGGAATTTCCCATTAACCTAAGAAAAGAAATAAATTGGGATGGTAATCGTTTAGAGAAATATTATATCTCTAATATTTTTACAACAAATTTTAAGTGATAAGTTGTTACTGGTGAGAAAAAAAATACTAATTTCAATGGTGGGTTAATGTTGTAAAAGTAAAGAGTCTACTAGTATATACTTATATGGGTGTGAGATGGATTTGGATAAACATTTCTAAATCTATTAGAATTTGTAAAGGATAAAGAATTTAGATTTCTACCTTAAGAACTCGAATTCATTATGATTATTTATTAAAATTATTTCTCTCTCTCTCTCTCTCTCTCTCTCTCTCATTTCCTTACATAAAAATTAGAATTTACATAATAAAAGCAAAAATATCTTCTTCTTTTTTCTAATTAAATATTGGTTAATTTAGTATAAAACGCTTCCTAATTCTAAAATATTGTTAAGTAATGTTTTAGATGTTCAATTTTTTATTAAATCGACTCACTGATTTTACTAAAGGTAAAAATAAATGGATAATTTGGAAAAAAATCCATCACTTTATCGACTTTCAACCTTGGAAAATTTGTTTCTCAAAAAAAACACCTGGGAAAATTTAGCATTAAAGCTACAAATCAAATTACATAGAAGAGATTTATGAACTCAAGGGAGACATTGGAGCTCCCTCTCCCATTGAGACATTGTAGGTCACTTAGAGCCTACCAACAACGCAAGCAATGTTGAAACATCTCTTATTTAATCTATGTAACCTTTCTTTGATTCACTTCCTACTTCTCAATTTCCACTGCTTCTTTCAGTCATTCATATTCCTATGTAGTATTGAAATTTAAAACATTATCAAGAGGCATTCACTAAAACATTTTCAAAAATATGTTCCATGCTCAAGAAAAGCTTGGTCCAACATTTTCTTATGATGAATAGTAACAAAGAAAAAAAAGCAAGATGTTCACATTACTTTAATTTTGGATGCATACCACAAATACCACCCTCTATATCTGTTCAGTGTTCATATAAATCATTCTTCGTTTAGAAGCAAGGCCATATCGGCAAACAGAAACAGCACCAGCAAAGCAAACCGGCCACACTGCAAAGATGAAAATGATGACAAACTTTTAGTCACTAGCTCTTACAAGAATATCAAAACATAGATCAGAAAGTCAAAATATAAAGTACCTAATCAGAAAGCACGTATGTTAATGTTTGATGCTCAAATCATTGTTAACAAGTTTTCCAAGACCAAACATAAATTAAAGGTACAAACAAAGGATCGGAATTACAATGCTTGCATGTTGGCACACTCTAATAAGTGACCCACAAGTCTCAATGAGAGAGAGACTTGTAGGTTGAGTTCAAGTTATACCTGATGTAACTCTAAGCAATGTTACACCAATCAATATTTTTTCATTGAATGTGAATTTTGACAAATAAACCATTGGATTACATTATCTTTGTATATTCTCCATGCTTGCAAAATTTCAAGGTGATCAAAGATCAATAGTCATGCAATCTATCAATTGTATACATTCGAGTTTTTGTAGTTTAAAATAATGAATAAAATATGAGTTTATTGATCGAATAGTAAATAACACCCGATTAGTATGAAATTTGGTATGCATGTTTAAAATATACAAAACATGTAATCTAACGGTAGAATTTTCAAAATATAAATTTATTAACAAGTTATTGGGTGGTATAACATTACTTAGAGTTACATCATGTGTAACTTGAACCCAACCCTATAATTATAATTATTAATATATTTACGTATGTTTATTTAAAAGTTAAAACCATCCATTGCTGAACTTTATTATACATTTTGCACCATGACCAATCAATGCATGGCTTCTAGGACATTAAAATTTGTTTGTGTGTAGTAGTAGATCAAAGATAAAAAGCGCAATTCACCAAAATGGAAGGCCAGGCAATTGTGCTAATAAAAAAGTAATGACTCTTCGCATAATTAAACATGGCGCGGAAAAGCTATATGTATGCATAATTTGACATTTTTAAAAATAATAATAATAATAAAGAAAATAAATGGTATATACTATATAGCATTATATGCTTTAAGATGCCTATGTATTCGATAACAAAAATGATAAAACTTAGATATAGTATCTTAGTGCTATTCCTTAAGTTTACTTCTTAAAATTCAGTCATATGATTTTTTTTTCATGGAATGAAAGTGTATTTTTATTCAAATAATCACATGATTGAATTTCAAAAGGAAAACTTTAAAAACAACACATAAGTAGCTAAGTACTATACCTAAATTTTGTCCTAACAAAAATACTTCATAAAAAAATAACAATGTAGCCATTAGTATCGACACTAATTAAGTGATGATGATTGAGACGCATGATGTCATCACTGCTACTTTCTTTTCATTTTTCAATAATAATTAAGCCCCTTTTTGAGTGAAATGATTGTTTCATGATATACAATTTTTTTTATTATAAGTTAGTAGTAAATATCTTATAAGTCCGCTCCATAGAGTTTTTTTTTTTTTTTTTGGCTGAATAAAAAAAGGGGTCATATTCCTTAAGTTTACTTCTTAAAATTCAGAAATATGATTTTTTTTTTTTCATGAGATGAAACTGTATTTTTAATCAAGTAGTCACATGACTGAATTTTAAAAAAAAAATCTTAAAAACAACACCTAAGTAGCTAAATACTATACCTAAATTTTATCCTAACAAAAGTACTTAATAAAAAAATAACAATGTAGCCATTAGTATTGACACTAATTAAGTGATGATGATTGAGACACATAATGTCATCAGTGCTACTTTCTTAAGCCCCTTTTTATTTTTTTTTTTTTTTTTTTTTTTTTTAATGCTGAATGAAAAAAGGAGTCTTCGGTGTGAGCTCATCGACCCCACGTCACGTAACGGTAATGGGTAATACCAAGTGTACCACACGGGGCTCGCTCCATAGAGTAGTTGTAACTTGTGGGAGAAACCTTTTCAATAAATCAATAAGTTGTGAAACTAAGATGTTCACCTCATAAAGCAAAAAGTATAAGATATCAAAGTTAGGTCAATTGCATATGTTTTACTTAATTAATCATCCAATTCGTGGTACATGGTATAAAATTAAAGTTAGGTTGAGGTTACATCCTAAAATATTACCCAAAAAAAGAGTCAATGATCCCTTTCTCATATTCTTAGATCGATTTTTTTTTTTTTTTAGAGAAAGGTTGGCATAGTTTTATTAATGAATCAAATTCAATTGGAATACATCATCCAAATCATTGGGTTGCTCTTCCACCCAAACATCAGTGTCAGCAAATGAAACTGCTCTTCTTGCAAGGGCATAATTTTAATACATAGGGATAGAGGTCAAATTTTATTTAGTTAGGGCAAAATTTAGATACAGTACTTAAGTGTTATTCTTATATATCGATATAGTTATCCCTATGTATTAAAATTAATAAAACAAGTAGGAGTCAATAAAAGAAAAAAAAAAACATTAATTAATCAAAAGTCCAATTGATCACCACGTTTATATTTACATCATATATATGCAATTAAAAATAATCCCACTAGTGGGTTTCAGTTAGTTCAACTGGTAAAATCTTTGATAATTGAATAAAAGATCTGGATTTAATCCCTGCTCACACCAAATTCCGATTGGTGTCTTGGTCTGATGATAAAAAACTATCATCAGAAGCAAACACCATAGGTTGAAACTCTTTCAAAAAAAAAAAATCCTACCAAAATAATAGGAAAGATTTATATATATATATATATATTGCAACATGCATATTTCATTCAAAAAAAAGCAGCTAAACTGCCAAAACTGAGTACAAAGCAGGACAATAACAAAGCAGGGGCATAAAAAATCAAAAACATTAGCCCGAAACGTATGGGTGAATCCTCGCTATAGCCCGGTTTGGATTCAGCTGATTCCCTTATTCACGTTTGTGTTTTTAGGGAATACTAAGCATTTAACGTGCCTGGAGTCTATGATAAATCAAAGGATTATACAAAACTAAACACTTTTCTAGATGAGTAAAACAATCAAAAACATAAAAACATAAGCATTAAAAATTTAAAATCAATAAATAATTGTTAAGAACATACTAATAAATGGTTGGGTTTCACCTCTTATCTTAGCAAGGCTTCTAGCAAGCCATAACACAAATAGAACTCTAAAAACTGTAAATAAACTTTAAGAAAATCTAAATAATGTTTTACAGCAGCTCTCCTCTGAATTTTGCCCTAAAGAGCCTTTAAATAAGTCGAGGAATCCTATTACAAGTTAAATTCCCGTTTGGAGAAAATCCTAGGTTTTTAGGCTTCATTTAGCTGACGTTTTTGGCCCATTTAACTTCAGAATTCGGACTTTTGGTAAACTACAAAGTTGTATCCCTTTAAGTTAGCTTTCCAGCCCAACTTGAATTATCTCGATTGGACATCTGAGCCGAAAGTTATGCTCTAAATACTAATTGGTACGCAAGTTGGAATCCTAATCCGAATTGGACTTGGATTAGGTGCAAATTTCCTTTGATTCCTTACTCCAATTGGACTTGAATTTAATTGGGTTGGCCTTGTTTGACTTCATCATGGCCCTTGTAAAATTAAAGTCCATTAACTTTCTTCTTTGCACAAATCAACTTATTTAATTTCATTATCCTACAAAAAACAAATTCATGCATTAAAATTCAATTAAGCACAAAATTGATTATTTAGCATTATTCCAAAACCAACTATAAAATGCATGAATTAACTTAAAATAAGTATGATAATGCTTTCTAATAATGATATAAATATGCAATCTTTCCTTCTCACACCAAAATTGCGAATCAATGCCCCATCAAAATCTTCAACATTGCTAATCAATGCTCCATCAAAATCTTTGTCAATAATTAAAAACCAATTCAATCGCATTGTCATCTCTCTCTCTCTCTCTCTCTCTCCCCAATCCTTATTTTCAATTTTTTGTTTTTTCAAATCTTCATTTAATTTCCATGCAGGAACAACCCACAATCATTCTCTAAATCCATACCATAGGTGAGAATTTTGAAATTTCAATGCTAATTGATATGAATTCATAATTGTTTTCATGGAATGGTTGTGCTTTTTAGTTTGTGACATTTTCCTCATATGCTAATTTAGTTTGTAACATTTAACATTTCTCCAAATCCACCGTACATATTTTCCCCAAATACCTTTTAGTTTAGTTTGTGCCTTTTATTTTGTGTTTAATTTTATTAATTTAAGTCCACTAGTGAACACCATAAGTTTAACAATAATTTTGTTAATTGTTCAATTCCAAATTTCTTGCATTTGGTTAGAATTCTGTATGCTAACTGAGAGCCTGTATGAACTATGAACTATGAACTTTAGTGCAACTTTTATGTTTTTCCTATATTCATTGATTGGATTATTTGTTGGTGGATAGAAATTCTGTGGATTATTTGTTGGAGCATTTGGAATGCAAGAAATAAATTTTACCTCGACCATGTGCAGCATCAGCCAAGGATTATCATGGAACGAGCAACTAGTTTGCTAACAGAACACCAAACACGTATGGCAGCACAGCAGGTTGTGAACTGATATAGAGTTTGAGTTTTGTGTATTTTATTTCCATAGGGGATACGACTGCCAACCATTTGCAGAGTTGGCCTTACTTGTATTATTGTCGTTTGATTCGATAAACTTTCTACCCTTCGTTCAAAAAAAAAAAAAAATTTGTGAATTTGAATATGATTGATTTGATTGGGTTCTTGAGGAATGAAGTGATCTCTTGAATTGGATTGAATATACGGTTCTGGTGATTGGGTAATTGTTTTGTTTTTTAGTTTTGTGCCCTTCATGTAGCTTATTATAATAATAATAATAATAATAATAATAATCTCGAAAGGGTATATTAATATTGATCTGTTCCAAAATATTTCATAATAATAATAATAATAATCTCTAAAAGGTATATGATTCTCAAATATATATATATATATATAATAAAATAAAATCTCGAAAGGATATGTTAAATAAATACATACATATACACATATATAAGCACACATAAATATACACATACACATACATAAGCACACATACACATACACATACAAATACATATAAATATACATATACATGAACATAAATACACATACACATAAACACGTATAAACTCACATAAACGTAAACATACACACACATAAACATAAATATAAACATACACATACACATACATACATACATAAACATAAACACATATGCACATATACATAAATATAAACATACACATACACATACATAAACACACATACACATACACATACATTTTTAGTTATTGTCTTAGGCCCCAAAATGTCTAGGGCTGCCCCTGGTTACAAGTTCCTAAAACTTATTCCTAAATAAAATTTCCAAATTTTTTTTCCTAACTAAGCTTAGCTCCAAGCAACAATAAGTTGTGAACAACTCAGGTTAGGTGATGAAATAAACTTAAGAGCACAACTATGAACAAAATGCAACAAAATACAACAAAACAAACCCATAAAGCTACAGAGTATATTAACATAAGCCAAATATGCAGATCTGAATTTTGAGACAAACAGTTACACAGCTTTTAAAGAAGAAGCTTCTAAAAATAGCAAACTGGTAGTACTGGAGCTTGTACTGTATCTATTTAAAAAAAAAAAAAAAAAGAGTTTGAATTGCTTAAATTAGATTTTCATAATCATGATGACTAAATTTAACAAAAACCCATTACCTAGAAAACATGTACAATTTTTTAAAAAAACTCCAAAACCCATTTTTAATTTCTCATGCAAAATGATCACCAAACAATTCAATTTTTGTCATATTGAGATCAGAAACTTAGTCCCAACAAAAGGCATGAACAACCCAATATATATAAATTCACTGAAGAGTGAACAAACCCAACAAAAAATAGTGAAAAATAAATAAATACTTACGAACTTGGAGTTACAGCACCGGCACAGTTGTCGTCTCTCTCTCTCTCTCTCTCTCAGATTGTGCTGAATTAGGGAGTTTCGGGATTTATTTTTATAAAAAAAAAAGTCTATTTTTTCTCATTTTAATGGGCTGGGCTGGAAAAAAAAAAAGACTCAGCAAGGCCCTTTTTTTTCATAAAAAAGTTTAGTTTCAAAGCAGGTTTTTTTTCGTCATATGACTTTTCTATTAAATCATTTGATTTATTTGAATAATAAATATGAGTAATTTTATATAAATTGTAACATAATGGATTAAAGAAGATTTTTTAAAAACTGATTTGGAGCTCATTTTTGTCTTTTTCTCAATTTGGGCTTGAAATTGGAGGCCCAATAACCATACCATAACCTAATTAATCCCATGTAGTTGGATAGTGTAGAATCTCAGTAGTTTTGGTTAGGTGATCCCATTGCAATTCTACATCATACTCAATTCTATATCAATATGGATCGATTCAAGGGGTTATGATTTAGGATTGTGATTTTGATGACATTAAATTTTTGAGGAATGTTAAGGACACATCTAAATTCACACTCTGTTTATATGTCAACTCTTGATTAGATTTCAACATTTTCACATGGTCCACTATTTATATTTTGAAAATGCTGAAATCTTATTAAGAATTGACACATAAGCAGAGTGTGAATTTGAGTGTGGTCCGTGTGGGAATGAGTGTGTCCCTTAAATTTCTCTAAATTTTATAATTGCATCCCTATCACATTTATGTTTTGTATTAGTATCGGTGCTTTTTAAATAATCTCACATTCTCATTCATTTTTGAGTCTAATCTAAACCCATGTGGGTCAGCTCATGGACGCAACATATTGGAATTGGGATGCCCATTGGGCTGATCCTTCCTAGTTGAGTTGACTTTTGTAGTAACATATGCAAAGGCCCAAGCTTTGACATGTCAGGTCCAATAGCTAAAAGTATGGTCTTCAGTGGTTGAATGGGCCGAATGGAAGCCCAATTTTATTGAGCCCTAGTGTTAAGTAAGATGCAAGGCACGCACCCAAGTGAAACAAATCTGATTTGGTCGCCGAGAGAATGGATCCAAAAAAGGAAAAAAATTACAGCAGGTTTTAAATTCATGCATGTGCAGGGACGGACCCACGTTGAACCCAAAGGGGGCCTGGGCCCCCCCTGGGCCCAAAATTTTTTTTTTTTAGCAAGTAAGTTTGCCCCAAAAAAAAACAAGAAGAAGACTTGGGCCCCCCCTTTCTTTTTAACCCAGCCCCCCTCCAAAAATCCTAAACCATCTCACTGAGTCGGCCAAAATTGGATGATTGAGTTTAATTGTTTTTAGCTTTACTATTTGGTAATTTTTGTTGTTGAATAATTTTTTTGGGCTTGTTTATTTTGCTTTAGATTTTACATCTGGCCTTTAAAATGAGGAAAATGCTAGAATTACAAATTTTTTTTTTACAAATTATTAATGTGGTGAGTAATTATTAGTAAGTAAAAATGCGATGTAATTGATGAGCCCAGATGCAAACCAATAAAAGTTTACTACTACAACAATTTGTAAAAATATTATAGAAAATTTTGTGACTAGAGTAGTACTCCTAAAAGAATCAATGATAATATTAAAGGGGGCAAAGTGTGATTTTATAGAACAAAATTGCTAAAATTGGTGACTATGTATATATTAATTTTTTTTTTAAAAAAAATTAGGGGGGGAATCCATCCCTAGTATGTAACAACGGACATAAGATATTGGAGGAAATTAAATAGAATGCCCCAATAATGCCAATCTATTTAGTTTCTTCCAATCCTCACATACGACTTTGACAATATCAATATATTTTTCATTCCTCCCGTTAGGCCTGAGAGATTGATACATACAAATTTAATGTTGGACATGAGATATTGGAGGAAACCAAATAAAATGCAGAGAACAATGCAATCCATTTGGTTGCCTCCAATCACTTACACTAACAATTGTTTACTCAATCTAAGAGATCAAGGAAAAGANGCCATGTAAATGTAAAAAAAAAAAAAAAAAAAAAAGCACTAACCCAACAGTCCAAAACAAACGGAAAAACGAATTGAAAAAAGAAAGAGAATCTAACAATATAGGGATGAACTATAGTTCGTGTGCTTTATTTTCAGCTCATCCCTTTGTTATCTAATATGAACAACAATATTTATCTGAAAGCATGCTTGTCTCTGCCTTTCAGTGTTAGGGGAGATGAAATGATCTAGGCTTTGTTTTCTACTAGGTCCTGGACTGCCTTTGTTTCCTTTTTCTTTTTGGAAAAATATTTATGAGAATATTATGAGATTGTATTGTCATAAGCTGTCATGAGTTCCTCACTTTTTGGGAAAATATTTATGAGAATATTAAGAAATTGTATTGTCATAACTTATTTATGATTTTGTAGCTGAATGGGTCTCTGACTTGAGGGTTTTTTTAACTAAAATTTTAAAGTTTCAAAGAGTTGCTCAAAATGGTTTGTCCTGTTATTAGGTTGTTACTCACGAACTAACAATATATTGAAAATAAGGCTTTGTTGCTCCAGCCTTCATAGTTCACAAGTATTTAATCTATCCTTCAAAACCTAATATAATTTTTGATTATTTGTGAATCTTAGAATCTAACAATCTGTGCTTGTGGACTTGTAGTATTTGTGTTTTTACTGATAGTGATGAATTGATGTTGGTGATTGTGAATTGAATCTGTGCCTGTGGTGTTTTTTGCTTTTTTTTTTTTTTTTTTTTTTTTTGGCTTTTTGGCGTTGTGACTCTCTGTCAATCTGTGCTTGTAACACACTCTCTTATATTATATAGATAAGAGTGAGAGAGAGAGAGTGTGTGTATTTGATTGTTTGTTGACTAGTAGTTGGGCTATATAAGGACAAGTGAAGTGATAGAAAAAAAATGGTAAAGTTAGGAAAATTTTTTGCTAGTACTGCATAATAAATTCATAGGGCCATAGGGTCAGTAGTGGGATTGGGTGAGGGTCAGAAATAAGGAGACAGGACAACGACAAAGAGATAAATAAAATTAGAGATACAAAGACCAAAGACAAAAAGAAAAAGAAAAAAACAAATCATATAATATAGTAAATTGTCACATAAATTTAAGAAAATAACAGTGATTCACTTGCGCCTATTGTTAACTCATAATGTTAAATTAGATAAATTTATAAATTGAAAAGAAGTGAAAAATACTCAATTTATATATTGAAAAGGATATAGTTTTGACATTTAGTTTGGATTCAATCATAGATAATTTTGAAGATTTAAAAGAGCGTCAAGTTCTCTTTTCATAGATAATTGTATTAAGAACCAATAGTGTTTCGTGTCTTTTGTTTTTGTTGGTAGTTGATTGTATCTTAATATATTAAAACTCAATCTAAGAGATCAAGGAAAAGAGAATGTATATCACCTAGCTAGAAAGAATTGGCTTATTTGCTTTATTGATTGTACAATCCAGTGCTTTATTTATAGATAGTACAAGTGTTTGGGCAACATGCAATTCACATTTCACACGAGTATAGCAGTGCATGCAAATTGCAGACTTTCATGTTAACAAACAGTTAGAAGTCTCACTATACAATTCAAATAATGGGGGTTCAATTCCAAGGCAGCTCAACAACTTTTGGCGTTAAAATTTTAAGTGGCTATTTTTTTTTATATATTTAAATATTTTTTATTTATTTTTTGTTTTAAAAAATACCAATTAAATAAATTATTTGAAATATATATGTGGGTTACTTTTTTGTTGTCCCAAGGAAACTGTTTGCGTACTCCCTGGGAAACTTTTGCAGTCCTACATCGAAGACAACTCCCCCCACTTTCTCACTTATAAGCGCGAGCTGAAGAGAGTAGTGGGGGGAGTTGTTTTCGATGTGGGACTGCAAAAGTTTCCTAGGAAGTACACAAACAGTTTCCTTGTGACAACAAAAAAGTAACCCACAATAAAAGGAGAATAACTGATGGTACACTACTTTCTTCATCTCGCTTTTATAAATGAGAAAGTGAGGGGAGTTGTCTTCGATGTGGGATTACAAAAGTTTCCTAGGAAGTACGCAAATAGTTTCCCTAGGACAACAAAAAAGTAGCCCACAATAACTGATGGTACACTACTCTCTTCAACTCGCGCTTAAAAGTGAGAAAGTGGGGGGAGTTGTCTTCTATGTGAGACTGCAAAAATTTCCCAAGGACCCGTTAGGATACAGACACAGACATATGTCCAGTCTTGGACACGTGTCTACATCGCAACGTGTCTAGTGATCACCGGTACTGGACACAAGTTGCTCCCAAAAATAAATTACTAGTTCCATAACAAAGTACTAACAATTAACAATGATGTAAAAAGGAAATAATAAATGGGTTATCCATCTACATGATATCTACAGACTTATAGACAATGATGTAAACAGAGTCGGCTCTAGCATATAGGCAACTTTGGCAATCGCCTAAGGGTCCTAATTTAAAAAAAAAAAAAAAAAAAAAAAAAAAAGGGTTACCTCTTTTAACTAATATAATATAATATATTTATCTATATATTTTAATTAAGGTTACTTTAAGCTTTTACTAATTAAAAAAAATAAATTTAAGGCCCTTTTATTGGCCAATGGAATGCATTGTTATCAAAAAAATCTCATATCCCAAAACACAAAAGATTTAGAAGGTGAAGAGGAAAAAAATGAGTCAAAATCCCCCTAACAAAATTAAAATATAAATTAATAGTAGACAAATTTTTTATTAATAAATCTCATGTTTATATATTGAAATATGCAAAACCCAAAAAAAAAACTCTCTCTCTCTCTCTCTCTCTCCTAATTCTTGAAGAAATTAAATTCCATTTTTTTTCTAATTACTCACCTTAGTATTCTTCATCTTGTGGTGGATGGTGTGTGGGTTCACTGGATTGTTTCAATCTTACAAGTTAAGGCAACCTGTCAAAGTCTCACTCTGTCTTCCAACATTTTTTTAGAAATGCAACAGTTTTGTCTACGTTTCCAGTACTTTCCAGGCTTTATTTTTATTTTAATTATTTATCTCTTTTAAAATTTAAAAAAAAAATGAAAAATGTTAACAAGAACCAGATGCTTGTTAAGATTTTCCTTTTTGAGTTTCACTTAAAAAAAAGGAAAAAGGTTGTCAAAAATTTCACCAAAAGAGATAAAAAAAACTTTTGCCAAAAGCTGTCAAAAGCTGCCAAAATAGATGTTGTTAGGTGCTCATTAATACAACCCAAAAAAAATTCATCAACCGTCTACACATATTTAGCCTATGATTAGATACTAATAAAAAATAAAAATTATTTTACTATTTAATTTACTTTTATTACTATTTATAGTTTTATTGTACTCTTTAGTATTATTCATGATCCCACTATATTATTTCAAATAACTTTTATCTTTATTTACAATACTTTTAACAATAATTTTTTAATTTCAACAAAATAAACAAAATCTAAACAGACCATTATTATCCCTTCATCTATTTTGATATTTGAACAGGGCACACTACACATGTTTACAATAGTCAATAAACTGATAAAGTCAATAGGTCTGTAGCTATCACGTAGGTCGATAACCAATTTGTTACTTCTTTTTTTATATCATTGTTAATTGTTAGTACTTTGTTATGGAGTGAGTAATTTATATTTTTTGATTGGGTTGACTTTTCTAATTTGTACCGATTTTTTTTCTATATATGTCAAGTAGTTTATATAATTAGTATTTTTTAAATAGATTTTAAAAGAAAAAAAAAATTAATACATATTATTTAATTAATTATTAAATATAAAAAATTTCCACTTCAAATTTATTTTTAAATAGATTTTAAAGAAAAAAAATTAATACATATTATTTAATTAATTATTAAATATAAAAAATTTCCACTTCAAATTTCCGCCTTAGACCTTAAGTTGTTGAGCCATTTGTAAATGTGTTAGTGTGTTTGTTCAAATTTCAAATAGATGAAGGGATAGTAAACATGTGTGGACCGTGGAGATTTAAAAAAGAAAAAGAAAAGAAGAAGAAGATAAAACGTGGAAAGTACTGGAAACATAGATGAGGTTTGTCCTTATCATAAAACTATTGCATTTTTGAAGGGGAAAAAAAAAAGATGAAAGAGAGTGATACTCTGAGAGATTACCTTAACCTGTAAGATTGAAGCAAGCTAGTGAACCCACACACTGTCCACAACTTGCAAAGGAAGGTCAAGAGGAAAAAGATCAAGACTAAGAATAGCAAGGTGAACAATGAAGAAAAAAAAATTTGGGATTCAATTTTTCAAGAATTAAGATGGAGAGATAGGGAGAGATAAGAGTATATTTTAGTTTTGTCTTTTGTTCTTAGAGATTTAGGCCCTGTTTTTTTTTTTTTTTTTCATCATTCATCACTCCTCACTCAATTTTCGTCACTCATCACTTAAAATACCCTAATTTCCACTACCCCACACATTTGGCATCATCACTCAGTTATGTTTTCAACCAAAAAAGCCAAAATAAACTGAGACCCACACACTTTAACCTCACCTATGCACCAGACCTCATACTCGGCCCTATTAACTCTACTAACCAGTTGAAACCTCACTTTACATATCACATTTCTTCTCCATTTCTACTCCACTCAGCGCTGGTTTCTTCCTCCCTTGTCCTCACTGAAAACGAGGCCACAACACCTCTCCCTCAACATCCTTACTCCTCATTAAAGCCGATCTGACTCCTTTCATAACTTCCGTCAAGGCTTAAAGTTGATCCGATGCCCCTATTCTGTCGTTGTTGGGAGTTTTGGAAGGCTAATGTTGGATTTTCTTTGTGCAATTGATGTTGGATCCTTTTCAGTTCAATGAACATTTACTAGTTTATTATTATAAAATTATTAAAAGAAGAAGAAGAAGAAGAAGATTTTAATGTTGGGTTTTTTTCATTTGGGTCCATTGAACATTTGATGTTGGGAGGTCGTGCTCGTGAAATCGACCTGCCTCTTCTTTTTTTCCCCTTCTTCTTTGTGGGTTTGTGTTAGTGTGTTAGTGTGTATGATCTAACTCGTGTGTTTATGGGTTTGATTGTCTGGGTTTAAGAAATTGGTACCCATGTGTTTTTTNAAAAAATTTCCACTTCAAATTTCCGCCTTAGGACCTTAAGTTGTTGAGCCATTTGTAAATGTGTTAGTGTGTTTGTTCAAATTTCCAAATAGATGAAGGGATAGTAAACATGTGTGGACCGTGGAGATTTAAAAGAAAAAGAAGAAAAGAAGAAGAAGATAAAACGTGGAAAGTACTGGAAACATAGATGAGGTTTGTCCTTATCATAAAACTATTGCATTTTTGAAGGGGAAAAAAAAAGATGAAAGAGAGTGATACTCTGAGAGATTACCTTAACCTGTAAGATTGAAGCAAGCTAGTGAACCCACACACTGTCCACAACTTGCAAAGGAAGGTCAAGAGGAAAAAGATCAAGACTAAGAATAGCAAGGTGAACAATGAAGAAAAAAAAATTTGGGATTCAATTTTTCAAGAATTAAGATGGAGAGATAGGGAGAGATAAGAGTATATTTTAGTTTTGTCTTTTGTTCTTAGAGATTTAGGCCCTGTTTTTTTTTTTTTTTTTTCATCATTCATCACTCCTCACTCAATTTTCGTCACTCATCACTTAAAATACCCTAATTTCCACTACCCCACACATTTGGCATCATCACTCAGTTATGTTTTCAACCAAAAAAGCCAAAATAAACTGAGACCCACACACTTTAACCTCACCTATGCACCAGACCTCATACTCGGCCCTATTAACTCTACTAACCAGTTGAAACCTCACTTTACCATCACATTTCTTCTCCATTTCTACTCCACTCAGCGCTGGTTTCTTCCTCCCTTGTCCTCACTGAAAACGAGGCCACAACACCTCTCCCTCAACATCCTTACTCCTCATTAAAGCCGATCTGACTCCTTTCATAACTTCCGTCAAGGCTTAAAGTTGATCCGATGCCCCTATTCTGTCGTTGTTGGGAGTTTTGGAAGGCTAATGTTGGATTTTCTTTGTGCAATTTTTTTTTTTTTTTTTTTTTTTTTTTTTTTGTTGATAAAGTATATTTGGTGTTTCTGTGAAGAAGAAGAAAAAAATGGTGGTTGGAGTGAGTTTGTGAAGAAGAAAGAAAGAAAGAAAAAGTGCACTTGGCGTGACTTTGCACTGACAATAGGTCCCATGTATGTGGGTTTAATTACGAAAATGTCATTGGAAACTGAGTTTTGAAAACTGAAAACACCTAAAATGTGTTTTCAATTTCCATAACTCATCACTTAAAAATCAGAGAATTGAGTGATGGAAACAAAAACTGGAAACAAAAACCAAACAGACTTCTCAGTTGTGGGACCCACATATTTTGAGTTATGGGTGATGGAAACAGAGTTATGGGCAATAAAAACACAAAAACCAAGGTCCTGTTTGGTTTTTTTTTTTTTTTTTCATCACTCATCACTCCTTATTCAATTTTTGTCACTCATCACTCCTTACTTAAAGTACCCCAATTTCCACTACTTCACCTGCTTGAACACTGTTTCACTTCACATCACTCAAATATTTCAACCTTTTTGTGGGACCCATACCTAATCACCAAGTCAGACCCTTCTGTTAGCCTCATAAAGCATCCCACTAAACCATTATATGTACCTCTCAAAATGGTTAAAGCTTTTGTTCAATTACTCAAGCACAAATATACACAGAGAACTGTGTCTTAGATAAAAAACCAAAGAAGTAAAAAGGGAAAATCTTCAAATTTGAAGAAGTGGGTTTCAAAGAAAAACAGGAGCAGAAGTAAAATGAAGTGGAAGAAGGAAGAGTGACCTAGCGGCGTGACCCAGTCGCGCAACCCAGTGGCGTGACCCAGCCCTGCATCTTCTTGATTTTTTGTGCAGTTGGGGTTGTGTTTGTTTTGGGTTGAGGTTTGTTTTGGAGATTGTTTGAATTGAAAAGTTTGTGGGTATTATTTGTGGGTATTGTTTGAATTGAAAAGGAAAGAAAAGAAGGAAAAAGAAAAGAAAAAAAGATGAAGAAGACCAGACCAAACCCAGTGTGAAAGGAAAAAGAAAAAAAGAAGAAGAAGACCACCCAAACTCACCGAACCTAGTGAAAAAAAAAAAGTCAAAAGTTGCGACTGCTGCCATGACTGTGGGTCCCTCAGTGTATGTTTAATTACGAAAATGTCATTGGAAATTGAAAACACCTAAAATGTGTTTTCAGTTTCCATAACTCATCACTCAAAAATCAGACAATTGAGTGATGAAAACAAAAACCAAACAAACTTCTCAACCGTGGGACCCACATATTTTGAGTTATGGGTGATGGAAATAGAGTTATGGGCGATGGAAACACAAAAACCAAATAGCCTCCAAACAGCCTCTTATAATCTCTCCTTTTTAAATATTTCAAGAGATAAACGTTAGATTTATTAATGAATTTGTCTGCTATTAATTTAAATTTTAGTAGATTTTAAGAGATGAATTAATGAATTTATCTACTGTTAATTTAGATTTTAATTTTGATAAGAATTTTTTGACTGATTCTTTTTCTCTTAACTTTCTTAATCTTCTTTGTTTTCATATGTGGGGTCTTTTTAATACACAAAGCATTCTATTGGCCAATAAGAGGGCCTCAATTTTTTTTCCTAGGCAAAAAGCATAAAACCTTAATTAAAATATATAGATAAATATATTATACTATATTAGTTAAAACGGGGAGTATTCTTTTATTTGGGGTCTTAGGTGATTGCCTAAGTTGCCCATATGTTAAAGCTAACATGTTCAAATCAATATAATAACATGACTTGCAAACGTACTAGTAGTTGGCTTTCTCTCTCACACTCACACACACATTCAGGAAACATCAAAACAATTATTAGATAAATAAATAAAAACAAAAATGACAAAATTTAGTTACAAAATTGGTTGTAACTTAAAGTTACAACTTTACTCAATAAAATAAACATTACATATTGTGAAAATCTAACCGTTGAATTATATGTTCTTTACACTCTTAATACACATGTCAAATTTTGTGTTAATCAGATATTATTTATTATATGATCTATAAGTTTATATTTTATGTATAATTTTAAATTACAAAAACTTGCAATTTAAACAATTTATTGATGACATAGCTATTGATCTTTAATTTTGTAGAAATTTTGCAAGTATGGAAGCTATAAGAAAAAGATTTAATCCAATAGTAAATTTGTTAAAATTCACCTCCAATAAAAAGATATCAAGTAAGGTTGTAGTTTTAGAGTACAACTAATTTTGTAGTTAAACTTTGTCCAAACAAAAATAGAAAAAGGCATAAAGCCATGTATTCATTCAGCTACGGGGTTAAAATTTTTAAATAAAAAAAAAAATATTCACATAAAAGTAATGGAAGCTATAAGAATAAGATATAATCCACTAGTAAATTTGTTAAAATTCACCTCTAATAAAAAGATATCGAGTAAGGTTGTAGTTTTAGAGTACAATTAATTTTATAGTTAAACTTTGTCCAAACAAAAATAGAAGAAGGCATAAAGCCATGTATTCATTCAGCTACGGGGTTAAAGTTTTTAAATAATAAAAAAATATATATTCACATAAAAGTAATACAAAGGGTGTGTTTGGGATAGCGGTTGTGTTTACATTTGCATAGGTTGCGTTTTTTTTTTTTAGCAATAAAAATGCGTGAATAGTAATTTGCGGTAATAAAAAATATTTTACTAGTGTTTTTAGCAATAAATTTTTAGTTTTTAATAAAATAAGCGATATCCAAACGCACACAAAATTGAACGGGAAAGCTCCCGAACTATTTTTAGCTTAATTATTCCTGTCAGGCCCCATGACTATCATAAAGCAGAGCAACTTAAGACCTCATTCAGTCGCACTGCCCTCTTGAAGGATCCCGTGGGAATCAAACACAACTGAAATTTTCTTCTCTGATTATAAATTCATGACTATAGTCATATTTTACTATTCTGTAATCCCAAAATTAAATCCCATCGCAAGCTGAAACATTCATTGGCAGCAACTTCAAGAAGTCCACACAATTAAGGAAAGAAACTAGAGACTATGGCGTGGTTACTTATGGTCCACTTTGCACCAAAGTTCATTATGAGAAGTGGGAAAAAATGAAAAAGTCATTCAATACAAATCCCATCTATTTTATTCCTAAATATTTGTGTTAGTCCATTAATACTCTTAAAAATAATTGTCAATTGGTCAAATAGTTATAGAGAAAAGTAGTTTTTGTTTTCTAAATTTTCCTTTTTATTGTTATTGTTTTAAAATTTGCTCTTGTATTTATTATGTGATGGGTGAAAAAAGAAAAAAGAAAAAAGAAAAAGTGAAGCTTCTCAAGAGGCTTCAATGGCAATTTCTAGGATTAGATAAAGAGTTAGATAATGAAAAGGGAAAGAAGATAGAGAAAATAAGAAGGAAATTTCGCAAATTTTCCCTTAAATTTGGTGCTTCTTGATGGAAAACACTAAACCACCATGCTCCTATCTGCTCTTTTTTTTTTCTTTCAACTAAACGAATGTTGCATTTGGCATTAGTTGAAAAATACAACTTTTTTTACTATTTAATTCATTTTTACTCCTATTCATGGGTCCTGTAAAGACCAGATTTGAATTCCTAGCCCAACACGTTGATGGACTTAGGTCCAAAAAGCCCAAAACAATGAATTTGTAGAGAATGAGTTAGAAAACTGAGCTTTAGTTAATCAAACAAACATTAGAATGAGTTTAAATGATAAGAGAATGAAAAGAAAAAGGTTTGCGTTGAAGAAAATTCGTTATCGGCAAAGTTCAAGGAGGTTTGTTCTTCTATATTGTTCTTAAGTCTGGTTACAAATTTGATTTCTAGATGCTACAATGTTTTTCTCTTTCAATTTTCGATCCCTCTTGTCTCGTTGCCCCTCTCTTCTTTTATACTATCTTTCCTTTTCATCTCCACCTTCCACATGTATGCTAGATGGTTCCTGTTGATACTTGTCCCATAAACCTCTCCTATAAGTCCTCATGTAGTAATTGTAAGGCTAAAATCTACTGTTCAGGTGTCACCTCTACATTAATGTGGCCAGGAAGTTAGTTGTAGTGCGTTTAATATGGAAGTAGCAGCTTTCTCCTCAAATATTTTAGGACACTTCCCTGTCCGACATTTCTACAATGCTTATCAACACCAACGAGACTTCTTGGAATGTCACCCTGAGCGACAGACAATCTCTTCGTATCTTGACATTGGTCATCTGAGGATGCATTTGTCCTCGGCCCACTCTCTTGAGTCATATGATCAAAACTAAACTCTACTTACTAATACAATCTTTTCTAATAAAGATTTCCCTTTCTTGGACAACCCCTCGTCCTCGGGTTAGGCGACAGTGCCGAAATACAAACAAATGATGGACTTTTTTTGGGCCTAATATCCCTACAGGTCTCATTTGCAATTTTTGGTATTATTCATAGGTCTCATTGTACTATTTCAACTAACTTTTAGTTTTATCTATAGTACTTTCAACAAAATGTTTTGAGTTTCAACTAAATAAACTATTCTCAAATGGACACAAAGAAAATTTTATTTTACTCCCCATCCTTACTCCCCTTTCCCAAAATCAACCCAACCAACACACCTATCTTTCGATTTTGGAATGACAGAACTCTCCCTCATGCTTATCTACCTTACTTGTTCTACCTTGTGCAAGTTTTTCACACCTTTAAGAGGTAATGGGCAAAGGATAGGTTTGTTGATCTCATCTCCAACCCAAACTTTATTTTCTATTCTTTTTTTTCTTTTTCTTTTTTCTTTTCAAAATGAAGAAAACTTCATTCTCTCCACCCCCTTCCAAAATCAACCCAACCAATACACCAATCTTTTGGCTTAGGAATGACAAAAATTTGCCCTCTTGCTTAACCTGCCCACCTCATGTTGAATCGAGGACAAGACATCCCTGATTCCATTGTCATCTCTATTTTGATTCACATTCCACCAATTCTTTCAATTTAAACACGTTACAAAAACAATATCAAGATATATTAACTAATGCATTTCAAAACACGTTTCAAGTCCCAAGAAATTAAAAGCATGGTCAAACATTATATTATCACATGAATTTTAATCCTGCCTATATAATTTGGGATTCAATAATAATACTACAAATCTTTAACTGATTCTGGTTATATAAGCATTCTTTGCTTAGCCACAACAAAACTCCAGACAGCAGCAACAAAACAAACCAGCAAAACTGCAGAGATGCACAAAGGATGACAAACTATTAGTCACTCTCCCCATACATGAATATCAATTTATCAAAACATGAATTGGTACTATCACCGAACCTAGTGAAAAAAAAAAAAAGTCAAAAGTTGCGACTGCTGCCATGACTGTGGGTCCCTCAGTGTATGTTTAATTACGAAAATGTCATTGGAAATTGAAAACACCTAAAATGTGTTTTCAGTTTCCATAACTCATCACTCAAAAATCAGACAATTGAGTGATGAAAACAAAAACCAAACAAACTTCTCAACCGTGGGACCCACATATTTTGAGTTATGGGTGATGGAAATAGAGTTATGGGCGATGGAAACACAAAAACCAAATAGCCTCCAAACAGCCTCTTATAATCTCTCCTTTTTAAATATTTCAAGAGATAAACGTTAGATTTATTAATGAATTTGTCTGCTATTAATTTAAATTTTAGTAGATTTTAAGAGATGAATTAATGAATTTATCTACTGTTAATTTAGATTTTAATTTTGATAAGAATTTTTTGACTGATTCTTTTTCTCTTAACTTTCTTAATCTTCTTTGTTTTCATATGTGGGGTCTTTTTAATACACAAAGCATTCTATTGGCCAATAAGAGGGCCTCAATTTTTTTTCCTAGGCAAAAAGCATAAAACCTTAATTAAAATATATAGATAAATATATTATACTATATTAGTTAAAACGGGGAGTATTCTTTTATTTGGGGTCTTAGGTGATTGCCTAAGTTGCCCATATGTTAAAGCTAACATGTTCAAATCAATATAATAACATGACTTGCAAACGTACTAGTAGTTGGCTTTCTCTCTCACACTCACACACACATTCAGGAAACATCAAAACAATTATTAGATAAATAAATAAAAACAAAAATGACAAAATTTAGTTACAAAATTGGTTGTAACTTAAAGTTACAACTTTACTCAATAAAATAAACATTACATATTGTGAAAATCTAACCGTTGAATTATATGTTCTTTACACTCTTAATACACATGTCAAATTTTGTGTTAATCAGATATTATTTATTATATGATCTATAAGTTTATATTTTATGTATAATTTTAAATTACAAAAACTTGCAATTTAAACAATTTATTGATGACATAGCTATTGATCTTTAATTTTGTAGAAATTTTGCAAGTATGGAAGCTATAAGAAAAAGATTTAATCCAATAGTAAATTTGTTAAAATTCACCTCCAATAAAAAGATATCAAGTAAGGTTGTAGTTTTAGAGTACAACTAATTTTGTAGTTAAACTTTGTCCAAACAAAAATAGAAAAAGGCATAAAGCCATGTATTCATTCAGCTACGGGGTTAAAATTTTTAAATAAAAAAAAAAATATTCACATAAAAGTAATGGAAGCTATAAGAATAAGATATAATCCACTAGTAAATTTGTTAAAATTCACCTCTAATAAAAAGATATCGAGTAAGGTTGTAGTTTTAGAGTACAATTAATTTTATAGTTAAACTTTGTCCAAACAAAAATAGAAGAAGGCATAAAGCCATGTATTCATTCAGCTACGGGGTTAAAGTTTTTAAATAATAAAAAAATATATATTCACATAAAAGTAATACAAAGGGTGTGTTTGGGATAGCGGTTGTGTTTACATTTGCATAGGTTGCGTTTTTTTTTTTTAGCAATAAAAATGCGTGAATAGTAATTTGCGGTAATAAAAAATATTTTACTAGTGTTTTTAGCAATAAATTTTTAGTTTTTAATAAAATAAGCGATATCCAAACGCACACAAAATTGAACGGGAAAGCTCCCGAACTATTTTTAGCTTAATTATTCCTGTCAGGCCCCATGACTATCATAAAGCAGAGCAACTTAAGACCTCATTCAGTCGCACTGCCCTCTTGAAGGATCCCGTGGGAATCAAACACAACTGAAATTTTCTTCTCTGATTATAAATTCATGACTATAGTCATATTTTACTATTCTGTAATCCCAAAATTAAATCCCATCGCAAGCTGAAACATTCATTGGCAGCAACTTCAAGAAGTCCACACAATTAAGGAAAGAAACTAGAGACTATGGCGTGGTTACTTATGGTCCACTTTGCACCAAAGTTCATTATGAGAAGTGGGAAAAAATGAAAAAGTCATTCAATACAAATCCCATCTATTTTATTCCTAAATATTTGTGTTAGTCCATTAATACTCTTAAAAATAATTGTCAATTGGTCAAATAGTTATAGAGAAAAGTAGTTTTTGTTTTCTAAATTTTCCTTTTTATTGTTATTGTTTTAAAATTTGCTCTTGTATTTATTATGTGATGGGTGAAAAAAGAAAAAAGAAAAAAGAAAAAGTGAAGCTTCTCAAGAGGCTTCAATGGCAATTTCTAGGATTAGATAAAGAGTTAGATAATGAAAAGGGAAAGAAGATAGAGAAAATAAGAAGGAAATTTCGCAAATTTTCCCTTAAATTTGGTGCTTCTTGATGGAAAACACTAAACCACCATGCTCCTATCTGCTCTTTTTTTTTTTCTTTCAACTAAACGAATGTTGCATTTGGCATTAGTTGAAAAATACAACTTTTTTTACTATTTAATTCATTTTTACTCCTATTCATGGGTCCTGTAAAGACCAGATTTGAATTCCTAGCCCAACACGTTGATGGACTTAGGTCCAAAAAGCCCAAAACAATGAATTTGTAGAGAATGAGTTAGAAAACTGAGCTTTAGTTAATCAAACAAACATTAGAATGAGTTTAAATGATAAGAGAATGAAAAGAAAAAGGTTTGCGTTGAAGAAAATTCGTTATCGGCAAAGTTCAAGGAGGTTTGTTCTTCTATATTGTTCTTAAGTCTGGTTACAAATTTGATTTCTAGATGCTACAATGTTTTTCTCTTTCAATTTTCGATCCCTCTTGTCTCGTTGCCCCTCTCTTCTTTTATACTATCTTTCCTTTTCATCTCCACCTTCCACATGTATGCTAGATGGTTCCTGTTGATACTTGTCCCATAAACCTCTCCTATAAGTCCTCATGTAGTAATTGTAAGGCTAAAATCTACTGTTCAGGTGTCACCTCTACATTAATGTGGCCAGGAAGTTAGTTGTAGTGCGTTTAATATGGAAGTAGCAGCTTTCTCCTCAAATATTTTAGGACACTTCCCTGTCCGACATTTCTACAATGCTTATCAACACCAACGAGACTTCTTGGAATGTCACCCTGAGCGACAGACAATCTCTTCGTATCTTGACATTGGTCATCTGAGGATGCATTTGTCCTCGGCCCACTCTCTTGAGTCATATGATCAAAACTAAACTCTACTTACTAATACAATCTTTTCTAATAAAGATTTCCCTTTCTTGGACAACCCCTCGTCCTCGGGTTAGGCGACAGTGCCGAAATACAAACAAATGATGGACTTTTTTTGGGCCTAATATCCCTACAGGTCTCATTTGCAATTTTTGGTATTATTCATAGGTCTCATTGTACTATTTCAACTAACTTTTAGTTTTATCTATAGTACTTTCAACAAAATGTTTTGAGTTTCAACTAAATAAACTATTCTCAAATGGACACAAAGAAAATTTTATTTTACTCCCCATCCTTACTCCCCTTTCCCAAAATCAACCCAACCAACACACCTATCTTTCGATTTTGGAATGACAGAACTCTCCCTCATGCTTATCTACCTTACTTGTTCTACCTTGTGCAAGTTTTTCACACCTTTAAGAGGTAATGGGCAAAGGATAGGTTTGTTGATCTCATCTCCAACCCAAACTTTATTTTCTATTCTTTTTTTTCTTTTTCTTTTTTCTTTTCAAAATGAAGAAAACTTCATTCTCTCCACCCCCTTCCAAAATCAACCCAACCAATACACCAATCTTTTGGCTTAGGAATGACAAAAATTTGCCCTCTTGCTTAACCTGCCCACCTCATGTTGAATCGAGGACAAGACATCCCTGATTCCATTGTCATCTCTATTTTGATTCACATTCCACCAATTCTTTCAATTTAAACACGTTACAAAAACAATATCAAGATATATTAACTAATGCATTTCAAAACACGTTTCAAGTCCCAAGAAATTAAAAGCATGGTCAAACATTATATTATCACATGAATTTTAATCCTGCCTATATAATTTGGGATTCAATAATAATACTACAAATCTTTAACTGATTCTGGTTATATAAGCATTCTTTGCTTAGCCACAACAAAACTCCAGACAGCAGCAACAAAACAAACCAGCAAAACTGCAGAGATGCACAAAGGATGACAAACTATTAGTCACTCTCCCCATACATGAATATCAATTTATCAAAACATGAATTGGTACTATATGTAAAAATGTAGTTCTATAAATGTTAACGATTAATTTTTTATCTCGCATATTACTAACTATATACATGCTCTATAACCCAAAATGTATCAAAGAGGGAGAGAGAAGGAAAAGCTCTAACCAGCCCTCCAGGCAGCCAAGCTGTGAATTTTTCTGTGGTGGTGGCGGCGGTGGCGGAGACTGACTGTAAATGACTTGAGGTTGAGGTGGGACTGGAGGAGGAATTTGAGGAGGATAGCTTTGAGGATATCCAGGTGGAGGATAAGCATCATTTGCATTGTATCCTTGTGTCGGATAACCTAGATACATGATTCACATGAAACCACACATATACATGTAATGTAAGAACTCAAAATAAGAAACTAAACACCGAATTCAATCACAATAATGCTACGTGACTTAAGTTGCAACTCACTAATAAGATCACTATTAAACGCCTCATTGCAATTGGAACAATATTATAATAATGAACCAAACACCGTAATGTTATACTTCTATGAAAAAAATTACATGAATTTAAGATTTCAAGAATTTAACATTACAATGCAATGTAACATTACACAGATCAAATTCCCCTTAAGTATGAAACTAATATTTTTCATCAAAATAATCGTGTTTACCTTGAGGAGCGGAAGTACCCCCAGGTGGTTGTTGTGGGTAGTAACTCATTTTCTTCTACTAGTTTTACAAAGCAAGAGAAAAATAGGAAATCAACTTAGATAAAGAAAGCTATAGGATTTCTAATAGATATGGAGGGGAGGTTAAAGGATGATGATATTAACGAAGCTTTCACTGAGGTGCAATGGGGATCAAGAATAAATAACTATTGACTATGTATACGGTGTGTTCGTCACAGTTGTTTATTTAGTACAACGAGAAAGAAGAAATTGAATCTTAAATATCTCTATTGAAAACTCAAAAAAATATTCATGAGCTACAAAGCATTTGGCACATCACAGCCGTTAATTAGCATGAACAATGTTAAGTTGCTTATATTTGATACTTAAGCCATTCATCAAGGGAGCTAAATCAAAATAGGTTTTTTTACAATGAACAACCAATATGTTTTTTTTTTTTTTTTTCTGAGATAATAACAACCAATACGTTATACGTGGCTTCTAGGATGTTGTGACTAGAGGATTTAAAGCACGATTTATGCATATGGAAGGGACAATAAATGTGTGCTAGGAGTAACGTTTCTTTTTTATTTTGGAAATACGTAAAAGAGTAACAACTCATTCCTTGAAATTCACTATCATCGTCATCTGTAAATTGTAATTTTTTGGAAAGAATGTCCATTAATTTCTTATCAATTAAGTAATGCCGCATTGGGTAAGGTTCGTAGTTGGATAATAATAGCATGTTGGTAATGAATTTTTAATTTGAAACTTCTTAAAATGGACAGGGCATCAAGTTCATGTATCTTTATCCTAATTGGTTAAAGATTACGCTAAAGTGGATCCTAAAGAGATCTCGTTTCTTCTTGAATTGAGATCTTTTAGCTTAACTTTATCCCATTTTTGCTGAGGGAGCAAGCTCATTCAGTTTAATGGAGGAGTTAAAGACAATTATCACAATTTGGAAAATATATATTTCTCTTAAAAATGAAAAACTCTAAACATAAGCAAGAATTTGCAAAAGGCTAGTTCAAAGCCCACAAATAAATAATAAATAAATAAAAGAATTACAATCATGTTATCAATTGAGACATTTAATTATGATTAGTATAGTTTTTATTGGTAGCACATCAAGTGTCTTTGACTCTCCTTCCTTAGTAGCAGTTGGGTTGCATGTGAAGTCATCTCTTCAATCAACATATTTAAGTTACGAGACTTTTGTGGCTTCAACTACAACTTAAGATAATGCAAAACTAATATGTCGTCTGCCCAAGAGTGATAACTTGTTTTATTTGTCCTTTTGGGACAATACGTGTTAATACAATATTAATTTTTAGTTTATTGGTAAGAAATTAAAGGAAAATATTTCATACGTGTTTAATGATATGCTATACCCACTCATGCGCACTATATACTATTTTGGTCTAAATTAATAGCACTCGCACTAAAAAGTTTCACCTGTGCTCTTTGTAGCACCAAAAGGAACTAAAGTAGGAGTTTGATTTTACAGGTGAATTGGTTTTAAAATCCTATAAAATACAAAACTAGCTGCGTGTTAAATAAGCCATGTTAACTCAAATTCTATCCTTGTCAGAGTCTAGTCAATTCCCTCTTCAAGTACAAGGTTTTTACAAATATCACCCTTGTTTACACTCTAAAGTGAAGTGTCAATTTAGTATTTGAATATTTGATTTGAACAATTGTTCCCTATGTATTAGTATTACTACAAGGCAAACATTCTTTTCATCTTTAATCTTTACGGTTAAAACTTAATTTCATTAATCACGATTTACACATTATTTCTAGTTTTCTACCATGCGATCAATAATTTTGAAACATTGTTACTATGTGTGTAACATGATTACATCCCTTGCTTTTAATAAAACATATCTGTGGGAGTCAAGAATACTAAAAAAAGTTCTTGATCAACACAAATAATTTCTAAGAAGTGGAAAATAGAAATTCACAATGGGAAGATTAAAAGGATGGTTAAAGACAAAAGGAAATCGAATCATGTGTTTATATATGAAAAATGGCTGTTCCCATGGTACAAAGAGGGGTTCTAAGGGTTGAATACAAGTAAAAAGTTCTAACTCTCTTTCTCTCTCTTGTTCTTGCTTAAGTCCTCTTTTTTCTACCTCTCCATTCTTATTCCCCCCCCCCCCCCCCACCCCCCCCTTTTATAGCCACATCCCTTCATTCTCCAGCTGTCTAGCTCTTAGCTAGATTTGAGGGGATACTTGTCCCATCAGTCTCTTATCTTGTTATTTCTTGATCATAAAGAATGATTTTTTAGGGTGTTTTTACTGTTCAGACAAGTCATTTAACATTTAATGTGGCTGAAATTAGGTGACCCATCAGTCTCTTATCTCGTTATTTCTTGATCATAAAGAATGATTTTTTAGCGTGTTTTTACTGTTCAGACAAGTCATTTAACATTTAATGTGGCTGAAATTAGGTGAGGGCAACTCATTAATGCGGAGGTGATTGTTTTATTGGGCTTTGTGTTTTCTTTGATGTGTTTCTCGAGAGAAAGATGAATAAAGGATGACCCCAGCTTGAGAGGAAAGTCACTTCTCGACTAGTCTTCGTGTCCTCAAGAAAGAAAGGTTTTGCTAATTACCTCGGTAGTGAGCCCAGATGGTCCTCAGGAAGAATGGGTATAGTGGATTACCTCGGTTGAGGGCCCAAATGGTCTCTTCTTGTTAGAAGTCCCTTTTATCTTTTGCTGGACCCTAGGCCAAATCCACTTCTCGGATTTCCTCTTCGAGCCAAAGTCTTCAGGGCAAATTCAAGTCCACTTCCCCACAATATCAACAAATAGTTTTTATTTTCATCTTATAGGACCAACAAACAGTTTAATTTGTCATAAATCTACTATCCATGGGAATAATTAATTAAATCAAACATATAAGAATTTTTTTTTAGAAATATATATAAAAGGACTAAATTGATATTCACATCAATACTAAGATATGATAATTTCTAATTGATTAACTTTTTTATACTCACACTTATTACCTCCTTATTGTACTCTCTCAACTAGGGTTGTCTCTCAAGTCTCAACAATCCTAAGCAGTCCCTCTCCCCCCCTTGGATAATTTGATAGTTACAAAAATGAGATAGGAAGATTTAAATTCTAGATGTTTTTGTTATACTTTTACTTCATCAAATATGTTCTAATTAGTTTGACTAGTAAAATTATTTAATTATTATTGAATAGTGAGACCTGATTTAGATATCGTCTACTCCCAAAATTAATTAGTATCTTTATCTAATAATTAAAAAAAAAAAATCATGGAGCGGGAGTCTTATAAATTCAAATCTTATCATAACTGTAAATAACATAGAAAACATCAAATGAATAGCATTCAAAAATTTCAAGATTGAAAATGCTATAAATTGTTATTTAAAAAAAATTTTGTTAAAATTGGTCAACCAAATTATTATTAAAAAAAAAAAATTCCTTGTGTTGTATGATCTGGCAGTATTTGATTCACATATGGATCAGGGAACAAAATATCAAGCAACGTAAGGCCACATTAGCAGTTGATAGTTTTATCAGTTAGAGCATTCGCATCAGTATATAGATAATCATGTATAATACAAAAACTTCCTCATTTTACACATTTTAGCCAAAAATCCTCCCACATCAGATTGTGTAAAACTGTGTAAATTCTTCTAAAAATTTCCATGAGCTATAGTAACCGTGTATATATACACGGTTACTGTAGCTCATGTATAGATTATTTTAATATTTCTAATTTCGCTCCTTTTTTTCTCTCTCTTCTCCATCTGCACAACCAACCCCTCATCATCTTCTTCCTCCGATACACACTTCCACAGACAAAATCAAAAATCAACCACCACAAAATCAACAACAAAATAACCCACAGACACCACAAAACCAAACACACCCACACACGGACACACCAATGGAGACAGAGAGAGTGGATCGGCGCTTGTGGCGGATCGGCGTGCTTGGATCGAAGTGCTTGGATTGGCGTTCTTCTCGTTGTGCTTGGATCGGAGCGCTTGGATCGGCGCTCGTGGGAGCTTGGATCGGAGAGGTGGTTTGGAGCTTTGGATCGGAGCGTGTGGAAGCTTGGATCGGAGCGTGGATTGGAGTGGTGGTGCGGAGCTGTGGATCGGAGCTCGTGGGAGCTTGGATCGGAGCGGTGGTTCGGAGCTTTGGATCGGAGCGTGTGGGAGCTTGGATCGAAGCGTGGATCGGAGTGGTGGTGCAGAGCTGTGGATCGGAGCTCGTGGGAGCTGTGGATCGGAGCTGCGGAGCGGTATGGACCGAGAGGTAGAGCTGATTCAGAAATGGGTATTGAGATGGGTTATGGGCTCTCTCTCTCTCTCTCTCTCTCTCTCTCTCTCTCTGAGAGCAAAATCAGAAAAAATGGGTTTGAGAAAAAATGAGCTGAGAGAGAAAGAGAGCGCGCCTGTATAATAAGGTTAGTTGAGGAAATAATAAAAAAATGGAGAAAATTGATTATTTAAATAAAAGTGGTGATAAAATAGATGAATTGATGTGGGTGATTTGTAAAAGTGAATGTATAAAATAGAAAAAGTAGGTTTTTAGTGTAAAAATGGGCGTGTAAAATACACGGACTGATGCGAACGCTCTTAGCGATGCGTAATGAAAGCATTTACATAATGTTTTTTTTTTTTTTCCAAAGGGAAATGAAAAAAGTGATGCGTCAGACTTCTGAAAGAAGCAAAGTACAACTTCTTCGCCAAGCAAAGAAAGAGATAAAATAAATCCCAAAAAAGAATAAATAAAAATAAACCTGATTTGTAGAGAATTTTTGTTTTTATTTTTAAAACAGTATAAAAACAATCTTAAAAAAATTAGACTTAAAAATAGTTTTTAGATAATAATTTTTATATTATATATGTTTGACTCCCACTTTTAAGAATAACTTAAAAAAATAATAATAATAATTGTTCGAGAGGCTATTTTTATTTTTAAAATTTATAATAAAAAAATACAAAAAGTAACATGTAGAATCTGTACATTAATTTTTTTGTGTGGATAATGATAAGGAATACTTTTTTTTTTTTTAATAATAAGTTTCAAATTTGAAGTGTAGGAATTCTTGTAATAAAAATAAGCTTTTTAATTTAAGAGATAAAAGAATTCGGACAAATATGTGGGGTAGGGGTGTTCGCGGTGCGATGCGGTTTTGGGCTATTTTTAGCATCACACTTTGCGGTGCGATTTAGTTAAAACCATAACTGTACCGCACCTTGTTTTTACGGTCACATGTGCGGTGCGGTGCAGTGTGATGAGATTTAGAGTTTAGCCAAAATCATAATTACACCGCACCTCATTTTTGTAGTCACATGTGTGATATTATGTATAAGATACGGTTTGAAGTTGGTATATTTTTCAAATTTTGGACTTTTCCTACTCAGCCCAAAACTAAATTTTCCCTTTTTTTGGGCCAAGTTTTAAATTATTAAGCTAGTTTTTCTTTATTTTGGATTGGCTTTTCTAGTCAACACTTGCTAGGATTATTATTATTATTATTATTTTTGAAAACTAGGATTATTAAACTATTAATAATATATTTAATATTAAAAATAAATAAATATATTAATATGTAGAAAGGATGCAGTGCATTGCAGTGTGATTTGTACGATTTTCTTATTATAAAACCACGAAGGCTTTTCTAGTCAACACTTGCTAGGGAGTAATTAAAAAAAAAAAAAAGTTTTAATCCCAATAATTTGATATAATAATATATTTAATATTAAAAATAAATAAATATATTAATATATAGAGAGAGTGTGGTGCGGTGCGGTTTGTGCAGTTTGTGCGGTTTTCTTATTATAAAATCGCAAACCGCACTGCACCATGCGGTGCGGTGCACTATTCCTTGCGGTGCAGTGCAGTTATGCCATTTTGAAGACGGTTTTGGTGCGGTTTAAGCGGTTTGGTGAACACCCTTTGTGGTGTTCACTGATTTCAATTTATTTACAATTATGTCTTTAAATATATTTTTGGTATTTTGAAAACATCCCTTTAGCTGTTTTCAAAATCCTATTTTTAATTAGGAAAATAGGATACAATTTTTTGAAAACTGTATTTACAAAATATTAGTCAAACAATAAATTCAAGTGTGGAACCAACCATTTTATGGATTACAAAACAAAAAAATTATGTTTAAATACTCTTACCAAATATCCCTTATTTTTTCTTCTCAACTTTAACCTTTTAACTTCTTTCTTCTTTCTCTTTTTCCTCCTAAATTGAAAGGAACACAATTGGCGGATGAGGTAGGATATTGAGTTTTAGCATTAAGTTTTTCTTTTTTTTCTTTTTTTTCTTTTTTAAGAATGATTTTTAGCATTAAGCTCGTTAATATGCCATTGTAGCTTTTTTTTTCATCTATCATCTATGGCCATTTTTCAACATTTAAAATCTTTTTACTAATTTTTTTAATTAAAAAAAACTCTTTAGTAATTGGTTACCAAAATTTGCCAAACACCTTATAATAAAACATTCTAAAATTATTTATCATAAAAGCACTGCCATTAAAGTTATAGAGCTAAAAATTTACTTTTTACGTCAATATTAAATAGAAATAGTGATAAAATGCTAGAGTAGAAATTCTATCTTGTAAAAAAAAAAAAAAAAAAAACTGTGGGGCCAGAAAATCGGGTAGCCTTGGCCCACTCCAAGCCAGGCCCAAATGGTCCACGCCGAGGATGCATGATGGGTCCGAGGATGACCCTGTCCTCGAGCATCCGAGACCTCGAAAAAACACGAGGACCACCCTACCAAAGGCCTCCTGGAATATCCGAGGAGAAGAAGGTCAAGTGCCACACGTTGGCAACAGAAGTACGGAGAAGGGGCAAGCCCTAGGCGAACTGTTACCTCGGCATTGAATACGCTCACCTAACCCTTCTGGCCGCATTAATGGGGATGTAACCCCTTGACAGGGCAACATCGATCAGGGTGAGCCCCTTGAGCACGGATATGACCTCTGACGGGACAGACGGTCAGGAGGGAAAAAAAAAAAAAAAAAAAAAACTGTGGGGCCAGAAAATCGGGTAGCCTTGGCCCACTCCAAGCCAGGCCCAAATGGTCCACGCCGAGGATGCATGATGGGTCCGAGGATGACCCTGTCCTCGAGCATCCGAGACCTCGAAAAAACACGAGGACCACCCTACCAAAGGCCTCCTGGAATATCCGAGGAGAAGAAGGTCAAGTGCCACACGTTGGCAACAGAAGTACGGAGAAGGGGCAAGCCCTAGGCGAACTGTTACCTCGGCATTGAATACGCTCACCTAACCCTTCTGGCCGCATTAATGGGGATGTAACCCCTTGACAGGGCAACATCGATCAGGGTGAGCCCCTTGAGCACGGATATGACCTCTGACGGGACAGACGGTCAGGAGGGAGACCAATAGATGATCAACAGGAGGAGGATAAGAGGGATATATAAGAAAGGAGAGCAAAGGAAAAAAGGGAGAAAATGGGGGGTTTTGGAGAGAAAAAACCTCCTCGGCCATGGTCCGAGGAGCATCTCCCAGTTGTAAATTATTCTTAGTATCTTTCAATAAAAGAAAAAGTAGTTGATGCTTCATAAACGCCGGTGAGCGCCTAAACCTTCAACCTACTCTCTACAAATTCATTGTTCTGGGTTCGTTGGGCCTGGGGGGGAACCCATATCTTCTGGGTTACAAAAACCGACCCTACAAAAACTATTACCAAACTGTTTTCTAATAACTTTGAAGCACTTTGGTACCATAATTTGCCATGCGCCTTATATTAAAGTATTTTTTTAGTTAAATTTTTAATTCTATAATTAAAATTTTAGAACTAAGATTATATTTCTTACAACCCTACTAAATAGGGATAAAGATAAAATCCTTATAACTCAACTAACACCTCCGATATTTTTTCTCTTTACACTACATCAAATATGCAACATATGACGTTTGATTTTTAAATATTACATGTCCTACATTTAAATATAGAATATCCCCCCCGAGTCTCCTATTGAGTCCTCCCCTCTCGTTGGAATTCTCTAATCCCCTTCAATTCTTAATCAAATTTGTAAATTTATTTGATTTCGTGGTGTATATATGATTTTTAAATCAACTGAATTTTTTTTTTTAATGTGACATGTCTCTCATCTAGTTAAAAATTAGAAAGGATAGCAGAATTAAAATAGGAGGAGATCCTTTCCCACTAAACTCTACAACTAAAACTCTAGATTTAAAAAATATATATATATAAAATAAAAGAGAGAAACTGATAAGGTAAAAACTATTTTTTTTAAAATAAAAATAGTACATTATCTTTTTAAGTTTTTATTGAACAGGGCAATATCAAATTGGGAATCTAAAGTATAGTACCCATGGGCCATGGTTGTACACTTGTACTTAAATCATATCTTTTCCCATAAAAAAAATCTTTTTTTTTTTTTTTTTTGGTCCTTTAATTAACAGACTTGCAAATTTCATATTTACTATAATTAAATAGTCTTCAGAGTTCAGAGTCTATTTTAGGAGGCTCCACAGTTTTTGTTTCTCTTTCCCAAAGCAAAAAACAGTTTGTTACTGTTTCCTTGCTTTCTTTCCTTTTTGTGGTGGTGCTTCCAATGGAGGTGGACCAAGTCAAGAACAGCAACAACAATCGCAACAACAACAGCAAGAACAAGAAGAAGAACGGTCCTTCTGTGCCTTCCAACTTCGTCACGATTGTTCAACTCGAGGAACGATGGCTTCAAGAGAAACAAAGCAAGCTGAAGAAGGAGAAGGAGCAAGAGGAAGCAGCAGCACAAGAAGAAAAGGAACGACAAAGGAAGCTTCAGCTGCAGAAGCTTCGGGAAAAAGAGGAAGAAGTGCGGAAGCGAAAACTGGTTCAGAGCCAGGGTCGTCTCAAGTTCAACGCGGATGATCGCAAGCCCGACCGGAGACAGCAAATTTGGCGGGAAAATCGCCGAGCAGCGGTGCAGGTGAGCCCTGCGAAGAAGCCGGAGGAGCCGGCGGCGCTCGTGGCCGGGGAGGTTGGTATCGGGAATGTCAGTGCTCAGAAGGAGCAAACTGGCGAGGAAGCCAAAGAGAACAACAATGAGAAGAAGAACAAGATGAAAAAAAAGACGAAGAAGAAGAAGAAAATGAAACCTAGGTCAGATGAAGAGAAAGAGAAGGAGAAGGAGGAGGTGGAGGTTACGGGAGGTGCGTCACACGCGCCGAAAGTGATTGGCGAGAAGGAGAACTCTCCGGCGAGAACGAACGTCGAATCGGAAGGAACAAAGAGTGAATTCAGGCCGACGGCGGAGATTGAACGAAAATTTGGGGATTTCGCAATCGGAAAAGGGAATGTTAGAGTGACGAGGCCGAACACCGGTATTTATCACAGTCACAGAGACAATCGGGGCTTTGGAGGAAGGTACAGGGATTACAAAGGCTCTTCCAAGTTTGCCGATCGTAAAGAGGTACAGAAGCCTAGTGGTGCTGGAATGGTTTGGGTTAAGAAGGGAGAGATTGGCGGTGTTCACAATCAAAGCTCGATCACCGAGCCGAAGAAATTGAATTAGTTTCAATTGCTCTGCGGTTTTTGGTGCAATGGTGCTTATTTTGGTGAGATAACCTTGTTCCCTTTGCTATCATTGTGTGTGTGTGTGTGTGTGTAAATGGAGATTTTGGAATCAATAATGCCTTTGTTTGTTGCTGTTGAGTATGAATGATTAGAGTTTGGTTAGCATATGCAATGTTGTTTGCTTGCTTTCTAAGAATTTTGTGTGTTTCGTTTGTATGTGTTTATGATGTACTGAAATGATTGCAGCAATTTTAATATGTTGTTAAGGAGAGTGCAATGAATAGGTGAAGCTTTAAACCATAGGTTTAGCGTGTTGATAGAGTTTCGTGAATTTTGATGTAGCAGTCTGAGAACTCGGAGGTGGTATTGTGCGTAACCGTTCTCAGTCGGAGGTGGGTCCCACTCCTACGCGAAAAGAATGTTGTATGCAACCGTTACACAAAATAATAAATCGAGAAGTCGAGGGATGGAAGAAATGATCGGGTTATTTTGGTTGATAATAAATGATAATTCTGCTTAAAGAAAAATACTATCCTTCTGGTTCATTAACTTTAAATGTTACACATAATTGAAGGTGTTGTCTTAAAGAATTAGCTAATAAATCACAATAACGTTTAGAGAATCAGATAAGCATTGTCTGACGAGAGAGAGAGAGGGGGGGGGGGGGGGGGGGGGGAGGGGGGGGGGGGGTGGGGGTTGTTGAAGAATTATAATGCTTTCCTTATTTGTTGTGAGAGCATATTAAGAGCACCTTATTCTGAAATTTGTTATAAACTATACTTACTGTAAATTCAATAAGGTAGCTTATTATATATTATCAAGTGGCCAAGCATGCATTACTTTAATAGAATAGTTTAAAAAGCATGCTATGTTGAACATGACTCAAATGATAAGCAGCACATTCATTAATAAGTAATTGTAATTGTTTTAGACATAACGTGTTTGTGAATGTGATGCATTACTTGAGTTGGAGGATATTAATCTTTGCAAAATGCAAATCATAGTATTTGGTATTCTGTGTATGATTTTCAACAAGAGGAATTATACAACAAAATGATGCTTGCCCACTGGGAGTTGAGAAACTTTATATGGAAACTTGAGGTTCATTGAGGTATATCTTTAGAATATGTAGTTTGTCTTCATGTGATGTTCCATTTTATCTTTTGATTATATCATTTTCGTTAGATGAGATGGAAATCGGATGTCAGTTGGTGATACCGATTTTAAATGTGGCATTGTGGGTTGCAATTTGCTAGTGTCAGTTTCTGATAAATGATTGTTTCAGCAATGATATTTGTACAATGTGTAGGGGAAAGTTATTACATGAAGCTTTAGGAGGTGTTAAACTGAAATGGAGAAAGGGATTTGGGTCATAAGTCAGCAACTAGTTGTGTAGGTAGGACTTCTAGTTTCTGAGGAAAATTTGAGACAGTTCTCTGAAAGATGAAACATGTTAGCTGTTATATTCCGTAAGTTGAGCTTAGAATTTAGAAATGCACCATACAAAATTGGCTTATTAATGGTAACCATACTGAAAGACTTGACAGATGATTATAGTACATATAGTTTTTAATAAGATTTTGTTTGTTAAAGGTGATGTTGACTTGTCATGGATGATAATAAAATTTTATGCTTGGCAATGAAATCTTGGAAAAATAATTAGAACTTATAAGACATCATAGTTCTTAAGGAGGTTATTTATTCTCTTTTTATATGTTTTCCATAATAGATAGATAATCCAAGGGTGTGTTCTTTCTGGTTTGCTCACTGATCAAGGCTGGTCTTTTCATGTGGGCATGAACTTAATATAGATTCCAACCCTTTCTTAACCAGTTAATATTAATGGTCTCTAGAATGACTAATTTTACCTGCTACTAAAACTTAAGAACCCTTTTATGACTGTGCCATATTATGTATCTGCAGTTAGAAATTTTATGCACGCAGAACTCTTATGATCTCAAAATGAAATAGCATTTCTGTTAGTCTGGAATCCCTGAGTGTTTAATACTGCGCAAAAGTTGACTTGCGTAAAGATTACTGCCATAACCGAATAAGTATTCTAGAAGATATTCTGAAGCATTTGAGTTTTTAACTCCCCCTCACACCACTCACCTGTACTCACACACACACACATCTTTAATCATTACTGCTTGTGAAAAAACATCACTTTGGCAATTTTAATTAGTGTTGCCTAGACTCAATTTCTTTAATCATTACTGATGTTTTATTTGATTGATTACTCATTATGCTTCATTTTTTTTTTTTTTTTTACGTTACATTATGCTTCAATTGGTTGCTTTTAAAATGCGAAAAGGAAGCTTTAGAATCTCTCGTGACTAATTCTGGTTATTCGGATTAATTATCAATGAAAACCTTTTAAGTTAACATTTTTATTTTTCCTGAGAAAGTATATCTTGAATGCAGGTTTGCTAGAAGTGGCTGCTGGAGAAGGAGAAAGGGAAGAAGTAAATAATACTGTTTAAAGTAATTGATATCATATTGATCCATGCCTGTTTGGTACAGCTTGTTTTTCAGTATTTTGAAAATGGATTGTTTGAAAGAGCTGTACCTAGGAAAAAAATTTAGGGTTTTAGATTTACTTTAAGAAAGTGGTTCTAAACCGCCCTCCTAAATAGGCAAGTGATACAATAAATTTCATTTACTTGGGTTGGTCACTCTCTTTAATGGATTTGACCATAAATCTGTGCATCACCATAGAAGAATCAGAATAATTAGCACCTTTCCTGCATCCCCCAGAAACTATCTCATGCAGCGGCTATATGCATGCTGCCTCTAACATACACACTTGTGGGATTTATATTATGTGAGAGATAGGATGCATAAAAGCGGTGCATAAGCTAAGTAGATAACCACCGCCCTTCCCAAAAAGAAAAGAGAAAAAGAATTGATAGTCACTTTGATATAGCCATTCTTATGTATAGATATTGCCTTACATTACTCTCTGGCCCTCTGCTATCAAGTAGTTAATAGGCTGAAAATCTCTCAAAAAAAAAAAAAAAAAAGTTAATGTGGTTAAATACCTGTCAGGTTTTGCTATGCAGTAGCTTTTGCAGTACTTTGTTTCTTGCTTTTAGCTGCAAAATCATCTCTAGATGGGCCATTAATTGAAGAATTCTCTAAGTTTGTGTCCAGCGCCTTTCCCAAATTACTTGTGGTATTTTGAACTAATGTTATCTATACTTTACCATATATAAGAGGATTATTCTTTTTGAATTAGATTTTATGTGGTTTAAAAATATTTTTATTAATGAAATGTAAATTTTTTTGGAAATAGAGTTATAAATGTCAAATAACAAATATCGTTTTAAATTCAAAATGAGAATTCTTAAAATTTAAGATTTTTTTTCACCTCACATTCATTTTTTTAAGAAATAATTTAGGTAAAAAACGCCCTCAATTTAAAATAAATAAATAAAATAAACCAAGAGATTTTTTATCCATAAAAGGCAATTATGACTCATAATTGCCCGTTGCTGTTCTGTTGCAATGGACCTGATTATTCATTTACTATTTATCTTTGTCCTCAAATTTCATGGTGAGAGATTTCTGTTGGATTATGATGGCTAAAAAGACGCTGGTTTTTTTTTTTTTTTCTTCTTAGTGATTAATTTTGATACTCAAATATAAATTTGTGCCAGTTGAATGAATCTTTTTTCTGATTTTGTAATTGATCATCAGCTTCCATTGGGGTCAAGATGGGAATAGAAGATATGAATCTAACTATCACTTGATATCACCATGAGTCCATGATCAGTATAAGAATGGGGGCTTAACTGAATTGATCTGCATCATTCAAAAAAAATTCAGCCTATATATTACTTTCTTAATATTTTTTTTTTACTCGTTTATTGCTCATTTTTACTCCAACTAAAAGAAAATAAGTTTTATTTTTATTTTTTGATAATTAACTAAGTTATGTATATATATATATATATTAAAAACTCGTTCATGCTCCCCAATTTCCATCCCATTATGAGTCTAATTCCTTCAATTCCACTAATCATCATTACGTGGTGAATCATTCCCAATTAAAAATGAATTATTATGGAAATCATTGTAAATAATGACGATTTACACCCAGCAATGAAAGACAAATCATGTACCATTCAATAAGGAAATAAGTCCAAAGATTTCATTTTTGTAACCGTTCTAACAACTAGTAGAAAACTAGATGTTGGTATTTAATTAGATAATAAATATCTTCTCAAAAAAAAAAAAAAAATCAAGTTACTAACTATAGGTAGTAGCAATCAGAAATGAATTAAAGGTCTATCTTTTATCTCAAAAAAAGGAAAAAAAAGAATTAACGGTGATATTATATATCTCTATTTGGTAAAATGGCATATTTGATTTCTCATATATTTTAGTTAAACATTTATTTTTGTTAATCCATTGCTGAAGAGTCGCCAACTAGCGAGAGCGAGTGGTCTGTACAGTGTAGAAGTGGGGAGGCCTTGCTTAATCTCATCATGGCTCTGCGAGCAAAAAGAGTAAATAATTAACATCTTAATTTGTTTATTTTTCTTATTTCAAAACTGTACTATTTCAAATATCTTAGTCTTTCTAACTTATTTATTCCATCAATCATATTACTTATGATTGAAGCTAATGCATTACTGCAGCATTAAGTATGATTATCATTCTTTCTGATAATTATTAAATTGATTTAATCTTTTATAATGATATCTCCTTATAAATACATGTAACGGTCGAATTTTTTTCAAGAACACTAGTCACTTGTTTAGACTTTAGCTCTCCTTCTATAATAAACATTTTCTCTTCTCTTGACCTTCCCTCCCTTGTAACAGTTTCTCAGAAAGACATGGCACAAGGTGGCGGCAACAATGCTGGCAATACTGGTAATAGTGGTGGTGGCAACAATGCTGACAATACTGGTAATGGAGGTGGTGGCAACAACAACAACAACAAAAAGCCTGAGGAGGTTCAACCACAACCGGTAAAGGAGCAGCTACCTGGCATTCAGTATTGCATTAACAGTCCTCCTCCATGGTGTCCGTACTCTCTCTCTCTCTCTCTCCATAAATATATAGCCATGTTTTATACTTTTTGATAATTCGATAGTTGCAAGAATGAGAGGGGGAATTTGAATCTTTGTTTTCCATGTGTAAAGGAGAACATGATATTGAGCTACAAGATTTTTTCGGTGTAATGTCTTTTCATTGATTTTGCTTCTTGATGTTATGTTTCACCGTTGATCTTTATTTTAGTTTATTGGATCATTGTACTAATCCATTTACCGATTATATTTACCAATACAAAAAATTAATGTAAATTCTTAATTCAATATTTATGTGTCTTTTTAAAAAAAAATAAAAATAAAAAAATTATTTCATTGTAATTTAAGTCCAAATTTGGATGAGGACTTACATTTTTGTCATGATGCAGCTGAAGCTGTTGTGTTGGGATTCCAGCATTATGTACTGACGCTTGGCATTACCGTTTTGATCCCAAGTATCATTATTCCTCAAATGGGAGGCAATGATGTAAGGATTAGACTACATTTTCTTGAATGTTGTTTCTCTTCTTTCTTGATTAATTTGCCTACTTGTTTAATTTACTTGAGGTTTTTTTTGTCATTGCAGGCTGAGAAGGCTAGAGTGATACAGACCTTACTTTTTGTTTCAGGATTGAGCACACTATTGCAGTCTTTATTTGGGACCAGACTTCCCTCTGTGGTTGTGGGTTCATATTCATATATTATACCCACAACTTCAATTGTATTAGCCCGTAGATATAATGCATATACAGATCCTCATGAGGTTGATCTTTATACATTTCTTTGGCTCTGGCTTTGTTTGTTTGTTGTTGTTGTTTTTTTTTTTTTTTTTTTTTGGTAATTTTTTATTTAATTGAGTGGTTTGACATTGTGCTATACTAATCCCTTTGCCTCATGGGTGAATTTTCAGAGGTTCATGGAGACTATGAGAGGGATACAAGGTGCTTTAATTATCACTGCATGTTTCCAGACTGCAATGGGTTTCTTAGGTTTTTGGAGAAATGCTGTTAGGTATATTATCCATAATTTCCAGTTTCATAAATTCCTAGGCTTATTTATTAGTTTGGAAGAAAATAATGTGTTAGCTATCTCATGATCGTTAATTTCTTTAATTTCTTGCTGAATTAGGTTTCTGAGCCCCCTTTCTGTCGTTCCATATGTAACTTTGACGGGTTTTGGGCTTTATCATCTTGGTTTCCCCATGGTAAAGAGTTCTAAATCTTTTACCTTTACCCTAATTAGTAATTGCTAATTTTTTATCAAAGCATTCTTTTTTTTTTTTGGTTTGACTTGCAAGATTTTCCATGTTTTTCTTCCTTTTTATGTTGCAGCTGGCAAAATGTGTTGAAATTGGGCTTCCCGGTTTGATTGTAATGGTTTTCATCTCTCAGGCAAGTAGCCAGGTTCTCTTCCAATCCAGTCACTCTCTTCACCCCACCTTACTTCTATTTATCCTGGGTGACGCCCATTTAGGATCATACCATATCATATTATTTATTTGAGAAATGGTTAGGGATAAAATTCTCTCTAGGACAAACCACTGGAAGACTCTTGTTTCTAGAGAGAGAGAGAGA
>NW_027069478.1:1464402-1551266 GCF_002906115.3 Quercus suber
TCCTCTCCCTCTTTTAATTCAGGAGCTAGACATCATGTTCTAAACCCATAATGGCCTCTGTGTTAAGTAGATTTTTATCTTTCTTCCCTTTCGATGTTCCATTCATATTGTTCATAAAGCTGCAAGAGATTCTACATTAATACTTCTGAAATATAAAATAATGAGAAAGAAGATTTTTTTTAAAATTTTTTAACTCCCCATTCTTTTAACCGCTTAATAGCATATAGAGAAGGATGGTTGTCTGAATTACAAGCAAAGAATGGATAGTAGCATTTACAGCAGGATATCCTGGATGTTTCCTTTTACCCCATCATGATCATCCTTTGTATTATGGAGGGTGTTATTTCTATTCTTTACATTTTAATCCTTCCATGATGTTACAAAAGTATGAATCAGTGCAAATAAATGCCACATTTATTACTTATATAAGTCAACATAGAAATGGTGTTATATTCTTTCATTTTGATAGACCATTGTCCTTTGTTGACTTTACTCTTTCAATGTATGAATTCACCCAATTATATGGAAAGACCATAATCATTCAGACAACTTAGCCTATGTTTTTCACCTTCTTACTGAATAGTGTGATTACATTATATGACATTATGCCATTGTTTTATCACATGCAGGGTATATATTCCTTACCCGTTTCAATGGGGAAGCCCCACATTTCATGCCGGGGAAGCTTTTGCTATGATGGCTGCTTCTTTTGTTTCAACTTTTGAGGTTTACTTTTTAACAGCTATTTCATATGTTTTTTGTTTATTAGCTAGCTACCCTGCCATCAATTTCTCTAATTTACTTCCAAAAGCAGAAACTAGTATGCAGTAAATTATGCATGTAAATTCTCAGTTTTTGTTTTTACTTTATGAATATGAAAAACATGTTTTTATCATTCTAAAATTAGAAATAAAGAAAGACAAATGCAAAATATTTCTCTTAATTTTCCCCTTTTATTTGCAGTCTACTGGTACATTTTTTGCAACAGCTAGATATGGCAGTGCCACACCAGTGCCACCTTCTGTTATTAGCCGTGGAGTTGGCTGGCTGGTAAGATGTGTCTATGTGATGTCTCATTTACATATCATGATTCTCTCTCTATTCATTTTAGGCTAAATTTTTGCTTCTCTTTCACTTCTGCCATTTGTTTGATTTTCAGGGAGTAGGAGTTTTGCTCAATGGCATGTTTGGATGTGTAACTGGCGCTTGTGCTTCAGTGTAAGAAGTTCAAACCTCTTATTCAATATAAACTATTATAGAGCATCCTATCAAAAAACAAAAAAAAAAAAACTATTATAGAGCAAATCAGATGAAGGTCTTCTGGCTCCACCTCTAACTCTAGTTTATGGACTAGTAGGTTTATTTTGGATATCATCTGTTAATGGTGATCTGATCTGATGCAGTTGAAAAACAAAAAATGGTTCAATCTAATACTCAATCAAAATAAGTAAAAAAAAAAAAAAACTTAAAATCCTTTATTTTTTTAATTTGTTCACAACATAAAAGTGGGGGGGAGGGATAAACTTTCAACAAAAAACCAACTATTACTGTTAGCAATAATATAAAAATTTTAGTTTTACAGTACAACTTCCAACTACTTCATTTGACATTTTCCTACTGTCTTATATTAATTTATGTCGCCTAAATAAAAAATAAATTATTGTTGTTATAGAAGAGACATTTTATGGTAGTAATAATAAATAGGTATGAATAGAACAGAAGAGGAAGGTTATACACTGCCTTCTTTGAAATATTATGAACAGTTCTCATAGGTTGAGCCCACTTTCAAGTACATATAGAATGGCGAAAACATTAAAGGAGGTTTGATTCTTTATCAGATCATAAAACACAAAAACATATTTTAGTGTTACAACAAGATTTACACACATATGGTGCAACATGATTTACAGATAAAGGAAGACAACCCAAGCATTTGAACATTTTTTCCTTATTACTTTCCCTTGTGTGATTTGCTTCATGTATAGGGAAAATGCTGGTCTACTGGCATTGACAAGAGTTGGAAGTCGAAGAGTCATCCAAATATCAGCAGGGTTTATGATTTTCTTCTCTGTGTTTGGTATGCTAGCTCAAGTAACTCTTATCATGTCAATGCTTATAGCTTGTTGGCACTTATAGTAACTGGTGGTTTATATTAAGTATGAGCCCTTTCAGAAAGATAGTTGTTCGAAAACAAAATTCACTGTTGAGGACCTGGCAGTGTTAGGTATTAAACTTAATCAGTTTCTAAACCATGCCCAGCTGAATGTAACATTCCATCCTATTCTTAGAATGTGAAACTAGAAGAGAGGACAACTCCTATCATTCACATTCGCCATCAACTGCTTTCTTTGTAATCTTCAGAACTGAAATGCATCCAAAAGTAGTATATAGAAGATTTGAAATCATGTCTGTTGCATCATATTTAAGATGTAATCAATTTAAATGTGGGTAATCATGTTCTTGACCAGGAAAATTTGGAGCGCTTTTCGCTTCTATACCTCTACCAATCGTAGCAGCTTTGTACTGTGTGTTCTTTGGCTATGTTTGTAAGTATTCTATTTCACCTAAACTTCCCTACGATCAGGGCATCATGCTCAGTTTTTAGAGATTTGTTTTTTTCCTGTCAATGCAAAATGAACCGTAACATGGTTTATAATATTGTGTGCAGCTTCTGCAGGACTTGGCTTTCTCCAATTCTGTAACTTGAACAGTTTCAGAACAAAATTCATATTGGGCTTTTCATTCTTCATGGGCATTTCAGTACCACAATACTTCAGAGAATATTATCATATAGATTTCCGCTCTGGTCATGTTCACACCAGCTCTGGATGGGTGCGAGTCTTGAACTGAATTGGTCTTACATATCAAATTATTTAGTCAATATATATGTTAATGCTCCCACTATTGGCATGTTACTTAATTTTGACTTATAACTTGCAGTTTGACGATATGGTGACTGTCATCTTCATGTCCCACACAACAGTGGCTGCACTGGTTGCTTTGATTTTGGATTGCTCACTCTCTCCTGAAGCTGATGCCACAAGAAAAGACACCAGCTTGCAATGGTGGGAGAGGTTCAGCTTATATAGTTCGGATCTTAGAAATGATGAATTCTATGGATTACCATGCAGACTTAATAATCTTTTCCCAACCCTTTAGACCTATGAAAGAATGTATTTGAATACTACAGATAGAGTTCTTATCTTTCACTCATTATGCAAGAGGGAAGCAAAAATGCACTTAAAAAATTTTACTTTGTTGTGTAGTTTACATATGCCATCTTTAAAGCTTTGAAATGTTTTGTTACTACTGTTAATTCTTTTCCAGTTTGATGTGGTTAGATAATCACTAAAGTTTGCTCTTTTTATTTTCTTTTTCTTCACTGCTTTTTGTTGATTATATCACACCAGCCTGGCAAGATTGATGTTGCTGCCACCGTCTCCTTTTATGCACCATTAGTAGTACTTAGTATTTTACTATTTTTAGAATTTCATCATACCGGTTTATTAGAAAAACTGGACCAAATACATTGTCCTGGAACAAGCAGAAAAATCTGCAAATACAACAAGGTCACAGAATGCAACTAGAACTAAAAGTCTAAAACAATAGCACATCTCGAAAAAAAAAAAAAAAAAACACCATAGACAACAAAACTGTCACAATTTTGAGATGTCACCATAGGGGTTTTTTTTTTTTTTTTTAATAGAAAAACCTGGCCAAATACATTGTCCTAGAACAAGCAGAAAATCTGCAAAGAAGAGAGAGAAAAAAAAAAAAAAACACCACAGACAACAAAACTGCCATAATTAAAATTGATTTTCATTTGCAGTAGGGGTTCAGGTTGTGCCAAATACAAAGCATAATAATAAAGCTGTTTGTGGTGAAGTCAGAAGTGGCAGCTCTTATACATAAAAAGATAAAAACCAATTTGGAGGAAAGTTATTTTCCCCAAAAGTTGAAAACCATCTTTTCTATCCCAAAACTTCAGTTTTCATAATCCTTTGCTTTCATTGAGAGTCGAACTCAAGACCTCCCGCTTACTAAACGGGTGCTCTAACCAACTGAGCTATGAAAGCTCGGTTGATTGGTTTTTGAAACTATTTAAAATCTCCTAAAACAAATTATTGACCAGTCCGACAGCACAAATACACAACATCTTTGATTCTTGATTTGCGTGGCAGTGGTGCTAGTCTGCTAAGTAACTTCAAATTCTTGCATGCAATAGGGGTCTCACAACAACAGCGGGTCCACGATGTACTAAATACTTTCTAGTTTCTACTTTCTACAACCAAACCAGGCACTCACTATCACCAATAATAGGATGTCAAATCATTTAGACCACGGTTGTTGAAAAAAAAAAAAAAAATCTGACCAACTTAGCAGGATTTGCACTACATTAAGATTCCAATTCAAACATTTACTTGTTTTAAACTTAATTGTGCTTAAAACAAATTTATTTGTTTTTTATTGATTAATACAATCAAGTTTTTGAATTTGATCAAACAACTAAATGTATTGTGCCTAAAGCGCTAAGTTTTACCCTCAAGTTATTATACCACACTATGGCTAATTGAATTAACCTCGAATTTATTCAAAAAAAAAAAAAGATTAACCGCCCTTCCCATTTAATTAATTTTGCTATTCTTTGTGCCTAAAGTACTAAGTTTTACCCCCAACTTATAATATCACACTATTGCTAATTGCCGAGCTTAGTAATGTAAGTTTTTAATTAAGTTGAGACATTAAAGTGCTTGAATGTACTTTGTGACTAGTTAGGGTGGATGTGGTTAGTCTAAATTTGTCCACTGTGGAGTCAAATTTAGCATGTCCCCTTGCCCTTGGGTTAAAGGGCACTCTCCACCCACAATTGATAGATAGCAATTACAAAATGAGAATTTCGATTGGGGTTTCCCCACAAATCAACACACTATTGCTAATTGAATTAACCTCCATCCCCATTCAATTAATCTTGATATTCTCTGTGGACAAGACTGCATACAGTTTAAAATTTGTCGCGCATAGTTGGTTCAATGTGCTTAGTACATAGTACATGGTTCAGCTCATATTATGTCAGTTCATTTATCAGTACTAACAATGGATTCTATGAATCTACATGATATTGGAGGATAAGACTTGAGTATTGTAAAAAGTTTTGATCCTGGTAATTATTGTGCAAGTGACAACGCTTTAATTAGAACATGTGGCCACTATTGAACAACCAGCTTGGCACTTGATAATAATTCGAAATTGATTGGATTTTAGCCAAAAGTGTTAACATAAAATATTAGAGTATTAAGTATTAACATTAGTTAGTGTTAAAAAAAAAAAAAGCATTGTCTATTTTAATATAAGAATTTACTCTCTCTTTTCTTTTTCTTTTTAAAATTTTACATACTTATTTTTTAAAACATCACATGTTATATTATCTATTTTACACTACACTTTATTAAATTATCTATTTTTATTATTTTTATTTTTATTTTTCACACGTAATAAATATCATACACTCTTTTTCTTTATTCTCAAGATAATTAAAGAAATAATAATAAAACTCAATGTAAAATGAATAATATCAATATACATTTACAATATTATTATAACAATGTCTTTTTATATGACCTAACGTAAGTGAATTTTAAATTTAATTAATTAAAATATAATATTTTTATTATTATTCAAACACTAATGCGAATGGCCAAATGACTCAAATCTGTACAAAAATCATACAGCCAAAGCCCAAAAGCAACCTTTTTTTTTTCAACCGCAAGCAAATAATCCTTGAAGTGGACTACTTTAATTTATCCACTACGGATTTTATATATATATATATATATTTTTGATGAATTATCCACCACAGCTTTTTACTGATAGCTGTGTTGTGTAAACATCGGACATGGGTTCACACTTCACAATCAAAGTCGTCAGCAGATCAAAACATTTGATTGACAGGCATGTATCTAATGGTTTTTCTTTTTTTGTCCTGCTGAACTGTAAAATAGCGTCCACTGACGTGAATTAGACCTAAAACTAGTAAATTCCCCTTAACAGTATCATAGTTCAATGCTACGTACAGTCCTACTATGCTGTTGTGGTTGTAGTAGTTCCTTTTCTTTTTTCTTTTTTCTTTTTTTTTTCTTTTTTTATGTTTTTTGAAAAAAAAATATCATAGTTCGACTACCCCTCTCACATAAGTCACATCTAACACATGCGCCGAACACATGGTATATTATCTGATTAGACATTTGAAGATATATTGGTACGTTTCGATTTCTCTTTCCCATAAAATTTAAATGCCGATTTTATAAATAAATATAAAAAAACTTCAATGAAGCACTCCAAAGTGGGTACTCTTAGATTATTAACATTCCTTATAAAAATGACTAATTTTTCCATTATTTGATTGTGGTCTTGATTTTTTTAATTAAAAATTATTTTGTTGTTGTTTGATTCATACAAAAAATTATTAATACTTCTTGTAATTTTAAATAATTATATCAAAAAAATTTCTATTCATGAAAATCTATCCTGAATAGTGAATAGAAAAACATTTTCTATACCAAAAAAAAAAAAGTTGGAAAGTAACGAGAATAAATAAACAGATAAAGATTTTTAATTTTTTTTTCAAAAGGCAATAGTCGGGTCAACAACTATCGCGATTGATGGATGTGGCAATGAAAATTCTACAGTTAATAATTTAATACCACAAGGATGGATGGTCATAAAAGGTCAGGAAAATAAATTAAAGTAGCACGCCAGTTACTATTTCACTTTTTCAATGTCCAGCTGTATCTTCTTCATACAAGTATCAATTCACTTCCAATATTGTCATTTTGAAACCGACCAAGCTATGAGAGCCTTTTTCTTCTTTGAAGTGTCTTTATGAGAATGACATATAATTTGTCATTCTTAAGTCTACTTTTTCTAAAATATCTTTAGTCTACTTGATGAATGCCTTTGTAGATAGTTTGAAGCTTATGAGAATTTTTAACCCTTGTGAACTCATAAGTATTAAACAGTGTTAGCACTTGGCAAAAAAAAATATATATATATATATATATATCAACATCCAGCTTGCAAATGAAAAGATCAAGACACTAATCGATTTTAAGTGTAGTCGGAGATTTTATATTCAACCATTAGATATTTTACCAGTTAAACTAACTGAAACTCACAAATTTTAATGTACTTGATTGTTTATTCAAGGAACCATTAATGAGCTTAAAGATTTGCATTTAACTAGAATGATATCTAACATATTCAAACTTTATGTTCTAATTCAATTGGTATTAGAGCTTGCTAGCAACCCGATATAGTAAAATGCAACAACAGAAGCAATCATTATATTGAGGATGATGATTCAACAACAGAAGCAATCACTATATTTTGAAAGCTTTCTTAATTAAATCATTTAAATTACAGTCGGATATGTTTTTAAAAAGCATATAACCAGAATGATATGGTCTAGTAGGCTTTCTATTCTGCATCCATGTGTGAAGAATTCAGGCTTCTAATGAATCAGGATCAGCCTACCCATAACAGTAAGGCTTACAAAATTTTCAACTCCTCACAATATGTCTTTTGTATGTGCAGTGCATGCAACATGGGTTTGCATTTTTTTTCTTTGTTTTTATTTTTTATGTTTTGATAATAGATTTGCATGTTTTCTCAGCTGTCTCAATTATTAATGCAATAAAATTATAAGGACAAAGGTACCACTAAAAGAAGAATTGAAAATGGCCGTTTTGTAAGCACTCTTGATTTTCTTGATAAAACAGGAGGATTATGGGGTTTGATTTTGACTCTTGTTGTCTGTTTTAGAGGCTTAGCATCAACTTCAAGAGCAATAAAGTTGATATAAAGAGATGTTCCTGAAGGAGTAGCAGGAAAATCTTCACAAGGGTTTGAATTCTTTTGAAGGACGGTGCATGCTTTAGTGGCAACTGTCCAGCAAGTAGAAAATGGTTGACCTTGCTAGCATTGTAGGTAAGGGGGCCTCATACTCATGGTGCAGAAACGGAGATAGGAAACGGCCGGGACCCTGCGAATTTTGATTCTATTTGAATTTTGAGATATCTCAATTTTTTATAATTAAAAAAAAATCAATATTCAGCCTATAATTTCGATTACAAATGAACAAGATATGTTATAAATATTTTGAAAGTTGTTGTGCGATGATTGAATGATGAGCGGAAGTGTGAAAAAGAGAGCACATACAAAAGTTTACGTGGTTTTGTCTAACGACCCACGTTTATAGTGAAAAAGCCCTTGACGACTACATATTATATATATTAAACACTTGTATTACAATGAACTCAATGTAAAATTTATATATTAGAGAATATATATATAACCTTAGGCTAACCATAAACTAACCTAAGGTGTACAAATAGCAACATCCATAATTCATGTCAGAAATATTGTCACTTCTTCCTTTTTTGGCTTCACAACTCACAAATCCCTTACTATTAATGATATTATTATTAGACTAAGTATACTCTTATACTTATTTTACAACCATTCTTTTACATAATATGCACAATCGCAATCATTGATATACACATTTTAAAAGCAAAGAAAAAGTAGTGTTCACATTTAAAACATGAAAAATGGATACAAAATAATAAATATAAGAGAATCATTCATCCATTCATCCATTCATTCATTCATTCATTATTATTATTACAAATTGAAATTAGGTTTATTTTATAGTTTGGCGAAAGGGTGTATATAAAAAGGTCTTTATATCATAACTTTTTTTTAAAAAAAATACTAAGTATTTTTAACACACACATAAAAAGATGGGAGGACGTGTTTATATCATAACTCAAATGGAAGACAATCAGTGATTTTTCTGATCACAATAAATGAAGATTTTGCAGGAGAAATGTCTTTTCCCAATTATTGAGGAGAATGTAGATACAAACAAACAATTAGAGTTAATTTAAAGAAAATAAAAAATTAATCTAAAAACCTTTGACTGCCTATTCTCATATACCCAAATTGTGGATCATGGACTAGCACATGTTAATTATACTTTCGAGGCAAATTTGACTGAACCCTTAGGCGAAGACCTAATGTCGGTCCCATTATCTGCTAATGAGTTACATTACATATCATTATCAATGATTCACATGTAAGGCATTGGCTTTTTGCATGAAGTTATGGTCAGTGATTTATGTTACCTGATCAATTATCTCCAGTACTCCAAAATAAATCTCAGGCAATCCCAGAGTCAATAAAAGTATCTCCAATCACTCCTCTATATTCTTCTCTTCAAAATTATTAGAACAAACGAGAAGTTGAAGCTCCAACAGATACATTATTGGCTATGCCATTTATATACTCTTGTAATTTATAGTTACTCTATGCATTGAAACTGTCACTATACTATGGCCACAAGCTTTGTAGGCTTAAAGCTCAATTGGTTAATATCTGCGGGTGTTTTTAACAAAGATATTCAGAATTCAAATCCTCTCTCTGACTATCTCTCTTCATTCCCCACACCCATAGCCAAAAGCAGCCTCCGTTCCCATTATGAAGCCTCGTGACAACATAGTCTCCCCCTTCGAAACATCATCGTGAACATTTCACAACAATGGTCTATGTAATCCAACCATTGAAAGATCGTCTTAATGTAATACATTGGAACCAAGAAACACCTACCATTATTGGTGTCAAATTGGGTTAATTTTGAGGTGAATGAAGCCATAATTTCTTTGGATTGTTGACCACCTATTGGTGATTAGCCCCCGAACCAGTCGTCATTGCAATCAAGCAATGGTTGCTTTGGAATCGGTGGTTGCTTGGGGGTGTGACCAAGGGAATTTTATTTTTTCCGAAATATTTACTTTTGCAGTATCTGATTTGGATTTGATTACCAATGTTCTAGCCTTATAGGTGGTCTTTATGTGTGGTGGCCTAGGTTCTTCAACGTAGTTGTGTGGTAGACGGGAAGTGTTAGGTGTTGATTTGATGTTTGACATGATTGGTGGTGTAATAATAGATTGAGATAAGGTGTAATAGCTTGATAGAATTCTTATAAATGATTGAAGTTAATAATTGTAAAAAGTATCTTTCAATTTCAACTATTAATTCAAAAAAGTTAAAGAAATTGTGAGAGAAGATGGGTGAATTGCACCCAGTCATACCCTAATACTTAGGGTATTGCACCGGATTCTAATAATCCGCGTAATAATAATAACAGTACTGGGTATTCTTAAAGCATTTATTAATTGGTTATTTAAAAAATATAATAATATTACTTTTATGAAAAATATAAAAAAAAAATTTAATTTTTTTAGAAAAAATTTCTAAAAATATTTTTTAAACCAATGTTTTAGGGTACCTGTAAACTTTTTCCTAATAATAAAAAAAATTAATAATAAATATTGAAATGGATTAGAAAAAGAATAAAGAATTTGTCATGGGTTTATTTAAAGAGGTGGTTAGCTAAAATAGCATTTTTAATAACCAATTTTTTGAAAATTTCAATTTTAAATTAACTGCTAGAGGTGATCTAAGGAGGCCCTAAGTTGAATTTTTTTTTTTTTAAATATATATGTATGCGTACATGTGCGTACCTACATAGAGAATTTTATTATTTGAAACTTAGGGCCTCCAAATTACAGTATGTCTTTGAATATTCTTTTATAATGCTTCACAGTGCATAGCACATAATCTTGTACCAACTTTTGAATTTCTAACAAAGTAAAGTATTAACATTAAATAAAATAAGAGTAAATTGAGTTGGTTCTATCAGGAGTCAACCAAAAATTCAAGAAATCCATATTTTTATTTAACACCCGTGCTATGGAGACTAGACAAGATATTTCATTGATTATTTTTCACGCTTCTTTTGCAAGTTGTGACCAAATTAATGACGGGACCGCACCACACATCTTTCCATATCACCATACCACTCTTCAAATTAGGCCATAATAAGAATATGGAAGTTTTTTCCTTTTGTATAAAGCAAAAAATATATAATTCTTAATTCTCATTTGAAAAATCTTAAAGCAAAATGGTCACTCGATGAAATACTTTGAAAAATATTTTGATTGAGAGTTGCCATTTCAAGTCAATAATAATCTTAATTGACAATGTCCTAGACTCCTAGTCTCACCCATAGACGCCGAGGAAGACCAAGTCTCCCCTTATAAACTAAAACAGTTTTCATTTTTCAACAAAAATTTAGTCAATCATTCAAAAAAAAAAAAATTCAACAACAAAATGTGCTTCAAGCCTTCACCACCTACCTTTTGGCGGCTCAAAACATATTTGTTTATCTTACTTTACTTTACTAAGTTCTAATTCATCTATCATATTACTTTTTTTTAATAATATATATAGATAGTTTTATAATTTATCACATAATAGCTTAGAAAAAATTATTTCAAATATGTTTAGAGTCAAATTTTGTCATGGGTTGAGGAGAGTCTAGGATTCTAGCTCCAAGGGAGCACTTTAGGATAGATTAGGACCATTTCAACAACAATAACAAAACCCCACACACACACTGTCAAAGTTCAGCACCCAAAAGCAAGAAGAAGAACCAACTACAGGCATCATATAAGAAGAACTAAACATAGGCTATATGACAGAAAAGGATTTTGTACATATAACAGAGCTACAAGTCGTTTTTGTTCTTTTATTTATCTTCTTAGTGTTCACACATGCCATAACCACCTATAACTATCTCTTACACATGTTCCTTATAATGTGCTCAGTTAGTTAGTGCTTAGCGAGTTAGTTAGCTTAGTTTCTTGCATAAATATAATCTTGATGTACGGAATCATTTATGCTAATACAATCAGAAATTTCTCATCTTTTTTTCTCTCTTGCTCTCTGTTTTCTTCTTCTCTAAAAGTATTAGATTCTTATATGGTACTAGAGCTTAAAGCCTCTGTTAATGGCGTCAAACCCTAGCCAAAATTCCTCTTCTTCTTCTGCTCAGCGTGAGCTCTCTCCAATGGAGGATCCTCGAAGCCCGTTCTTCCTTCACCACAGTGAATCACCTAGTGCGATTATGGTTTCTCAATCTTTGACGGAGGAAATTACCCTACATGGGCCAAAGCTATGCGAATGGCTTTGGGTGCCAAAAGCAAACTCAAATTCATGGATGGATCTATCACTGCTTCTATGGCAGTCACGCCTCTTGAGAAGCTAGCTTGGTCCAAGAACAATTCCATGATTTCATCATGGATCTTGAATTCGGTCTCTTCCCATATCACAATCAGTGTGATTTATAGCGATATGGCTCTTGAAGTTTGGAATGCTCTCAGAAATCGTTTCTCTCAGGCTAATGGACCTAGAATCTCTCAGCTTCAAAAGTAGATATCCACGGTTATGCAAGGAGATTCAACAGTAACAAGCTTCTTTACTAGTCTTCAAGCAACTTAGGATCAGTTGTTGAATTTCAGGCCTCTACCATGTTGTGCTTGTGGTAAATGTACCCGTGGAGTCAATCACAAAATTACATCTTTTCAACATCAAGATTCATTGATGCAATTCCTCAATGGATTGAATGATGACTATTCACAAGTTAGAACTCAAATCTTGATGATGGAGCCTATTCCTTCCATTGGTAAAGCTTTTTCTTTTGTCATTCAAGAAGAGGGAGAAAACGGGCTTTTGCCCTTTCTTTTTAAAATATCCAGCAAAATCCATTATATTTGAAACTAATTAGGGAAATGCCCCTATTTTGAAACTCGATTTTTGGCCAATCGAGTTATTGCAAACTGAAAAATAAAAAAATAAAAAAATAAAAAAATTGGAACTTGAATTCCTTGGAAAAATTCAAGTGGAACTCAAGTTCCATGAACTCGAGTACTTTACATGGAACTCGAGTTCCAAAAAAAAAAAAAATTTCTAAGTCCACGTTCGCTATAACTCGATGTTCCAAAAATCGAGTTATACATTTGAAACTCGATTTTAAGAAAATCAAGTTTCAAAACAGGAGCGTTTTCCTAATTAGTTTCAAACATGGAGCATTTTGCTGGATATTTTAAAAAGAAAGGGCAAAAGCCCATTTTCTCCCAAGAAGAGAGACAAAGAGTTTTGGGATTGTCAAGAACCAAGGGCTCACTCAAAGCTCAAATTTTTTTGGCAATACTGGCAAGAATGTCAAAGGTAATGGAGGAAAAGGAAGGCCTATTTGTAGCTATTGTGGAAAAGTTGGTCTGTGATGGAAAAGTGCTAGAAGCTTGTAGGTTTTCCACTACGATACAAGTAGAAGGGCAAAGTTTCTATGGCTAATCAGGTCACAATTGAAGGAGACCAAGCCCAATCAGATTTCACTCATTAGACTACTCCTTTTCCATTTACTTTAGAGCAATGCCAGTAGCTATTATCAATGTTAAGTGCTCATGCTTTTGCTTCAACTTCCAATGATGCAATTCATTCAGCAAATTCTGCACTTTCAGGTAATTCTTGTGAACTATTTCAAAAATCTATATGCCTATGCATGGAGCATACAATATTTGCTGTTAATCCTAACAACAAAACTGCTTTTGGTAATGAAACTTGGGTTCTAAATACTGGGGCAACAGATCACATAGTTCATTCTATTACCCTATTCATTAAAATTACCAGTTGTGCTTCTACTTTTGTTCAATTGCCTAATGGTGAGAAGGTAACTATCACTCACATGGTTACCATTCAAGTCACTTCTACTTTAATTCTAAAGAATGTGCTTTGTGTACCAACCTTTACTTTCAACCTCATATCAGTGAGTAAATTGACTAAATCTCTATCTTGTTGTCTTGTTTTTCTCTCCAATTATTGTTTCATACAGGACTTTACTTGTTGGAAAACAATTGGATTGAGTAAACTACATCACAATTTGTTCCTATTGCAATCTTCAAGCATTTGTAATTCTGTTTTAGAAGTTTCCTCCACTCTAAAGTCGGTTTTCAAGTCCTTTGTCAATTTTGTTTCTACTATTTCTAAGCCATATCTTTGGCATCTTAGGCTAGAACATGTGTCTAATGATAAGCTTCAAGCTTTACATCATTGTTTACCAGATGTACTATCTTTACATAATAATAAAGATTGCATTGTTTGTCTTATTGCTAAGCAGAAAAGATTTCCCTTCCCTTTCTTTAATTATATATCTTCTACTGCTTTTGATCTTATTCAGTGTGATGTTTGGGGGCCATTTGTTAAAGCTACTCATGATAGTTTTCAATATTTTCTTACTATTGAAGATGATGCCACTGGATCTACATGGTTATATCTCATGAAATCTAAATCTGAAACTAGGCCTCTATTGATTTCTTTCTATAACATGACATTTACACAATTTAATACCAATATTAAAGCCATTAGGATTGACAATGCTCCAGAATTTTTCTTAAAAGATTTCTATGTTAGTCATGGTATAATTCACTAGCATTCTTGTGTTGCTACTCCACAACAAAACTCAGTTGTTGAGAGAAAACACCAACATATCCTTAATATAGCTAGAGCATTGAAATTTCAATCCAATGTCCCTATTTCTTATTGGGGTGATTGTGTTTTAATTGCTGTGTACATAATAAATAGACTGCCTACTTTAGTTTTAGAGAATAAAACGTCATTTGAGAAGCTTTATGGTCAACTCCCATCATTTGATTACTTAAAGGTCTTTGGTTGTCTATGTTTTGCTTCCACTTTAGCCACAATAGAAATAAATTTGAACCTAGATCCACACCTTGTGTTTTTCTTGGATATCCTTTTGGTGTCAAGGGTTACAAACTTCTCAACTTACTCACCAAGAAATTTTTTATCTCTAGAGATGTACTCTTTCATTAAATTGTGTTTCCTTTTGTTTCTGCTACTTATTCTCCCCATTCCTCTCTTTCTTTGCCTCATATCTTCCCTTCAGTTGCTACTGAACCTGACTTTACATCTCCCCTTGTTCCTGAGTCTTTTCCTTCTCCACACACAGACATTTATGTTGATTCTAGTGCATCCAATCCAGTGGCTCCACCCATCGTTCCATCTTCCAAGACAGCCATATCTTCTCCTTCCATACCTTTACCTGATGTTCCTATTCCTGGTGTTTTTGCAAATTTCAATCATCTTCCTGCAAATTCTGCAGATTCTCCTTCTCCACCATTTAACTCTAATCCTCCTTTAAGAAAATCTGCTAGAATTTCCAAACCTCCAGCTTACTTACAAGATTATAAATGCAGCAATGTTACTTGTGATGATCATGCTTTTTCCAATCTTACCAACAAGTCTAGTTCTACTCCTATCACTTCAGGTACAAAATATCCCTTATCTCACTATCTTAACTTCTCTAAATTGTCCTCTTCTTATTCCCTTTATTGTTCCCTAATTACTACTATCCCTGAACCTAAGTTCTATCATGAGATTGTCAAAGACCCCAAATGGCAAGATGCCATGAAAGCTAAGATCAATGCCTTAGAATCCAACAATACTTGGACCCTTACTCCTTTGTCTCCTCATAAAAGGGCTATAGGTTGTAAATGGGTATATAGAGTGAAGTACAAGGTTGATGGGTTTGTGGAAAGATACAAAGCAAGGCTGGTAGCAAAATGGTTTACTCAATGATGATGCCGAAAATGTCACAAGTGAGCCAAATGATACTCACATACTCGAAATATCACCTGCACAGCAAAAGGAAAAGACCCAACAGAGAGCACCGATGTGGTGACAGCCAAATACCATCCAAAGGTCAAGTTAAAACTACTCTCACAACTCTAGAATGTTAGAGAAGGGTAAATTATGCGTACCTTAATCAGTGAGGGTATTGAGACTTTTATAGTAATAGAAGGTTGACATCTCTTTCTTGGTTTAGAAGTCTTTTCCTTATAGGAATCCTCATTGAACAATCCCAAATGTGATGGACAAGACTTTTTCTTATAAAGAAGATTTTCATTAATACGTATATCTTCCGGAATCCTCTTTGTGCTAGGATTCTATTTATCTTGGGATTCTGTGGTGACTAAACGTGTGTTGCAAATATTTCCCCTCTAGGGTTTTTTTCTACCACGTGGGCACTCAATCCGTCCATGTTGCACCTGTTCACAAAGGATCTATCCTCAATCGGCCCGCGGATGCAAACCCGTCAGGCCCATTTCATAACGATCCGTCAACCCAGATTTTTACCTTCTTCACTCAACAAGAGAGGTTAGATTTTACTGAAACTTTCTCTCCTGTTGCTAAGATGACTACTGTCAAAACTCTACTTGTTATTGCTACTGTGAAGGCCTAGCATTTGAGTCAATTGGATGTCAATAACGCATTCTTTCATGGTGATTTGCATGAAGAAGTGTATATGCAACTTCCTCAGGGCTTTCACAGCAATGGGGGCCAATATAGTGTGCAAGCTCAACAAGTCCTTGTATGGTTTTAAGCAGGCCTCAAGGCAGTGGTATTCTAAGTTTTTAAATACCTTATTGAAGTATGGTTTCAAGTAGTCCAGGACAGATTACTCTTTGTTCACTAAGAGGTTCAATATCTCATTCATAGCATTACTTGTCTATGTAGATGAAATATTAATTGCTAGCAATGACATTCAGGCTGTTGATAAATTGAAGGTTTCATTAGATCAAGAATTCAAACTCAAAGATCTTGGAGTTCTAAAGTATTTCCTTGGACTTGAAGTGGCAAGATTAGACAAGGGCATTTCCATTTGCCAAAGGAAATATGCTCTAGAAGTTTTGAAAGAAGCAAGTATGACAACATGCAAACCTAGTAAGGTGCCAATGGAGCAAAACCTGAAGTGAAGTAAGTTTCATAGCAAACTACTTTCTAATCCAGGGATTTATAGAAGACTAGTGGGAAGATTATTATATCTTACCATAACTAGACTAGATATAGGTTATGCAGTGAATAAACTCAGCCAATTTGTCTCTAAGCCTAGGAAACCACACTTAGATGCAGCTTATAAAGTTCTTCAATACATCAAAGAGTGTCCTGGCCAAGGCATTTTGTTATCAACCAAGTCTGATCTACATTTGAAGGCTTACACAGATGCTGATTGGGCTTCTTGTGTAGATACAAGAAGGTCCACTACTAGATATTGTGTATTTTTGGGAGATTCCTTGATATCATGGGAGTCTAAAAAGCAGTCTATAGTGTCCAAATCCTCTACTGAAGCTGAATATAAAGCCATGGCAATGACAGTGTGTGAGTTGACATGGTTACTTGTTTTATTGAAGGATTTGGAAATTTATCACCCATAGCCTGCTCTACTTTTCTGTGGTAATCAAGTAGCCATTCACATTGGAGAAAATCCTGTTTTTTTATGAAAGAACCAAGCATATTGAAGTTGGCTATCACTTGGTTAGTGATAAAGTGCAAGATAAAGTTGTTAGATTGTTTTATACTCCCACGCATTCACAATTGGCAGATTTGCTCACTAAAGCTTTAAGTGGTCAACAACTCAAATACTTACTTACCAAGATGAACATAGTTAATATTCATAATTCTGGTTCTCATCTTGAGGAGGACTGTCAATGTTCAGCACCCAAACGCAAGAAGAAGAACCAGCTACAAGCATCAAATAAGAAGAACTAAACATAGGCTATACGACAGAAAAGGATTTTATACATATAACAAAGCTACAAGTCGTTTTTGTTCTTTTATTTATCTTCTTAGTGTTCACACGTGCCACAACCACCTACAACTATCTCTTACACGTGTTCCTTGTAATGTGCTCAGTTAGTTAGTGCTTAGCGAGTTAGTTAGCTTAGTTTCTTGAATAAATATAATCTTGATGTACAGAATCATTTATGCTAATACAATCAGAAATTTCTCATCTTTCTTGCTCTCTTGCTCTCTATTTTCTTCTTTTCTGAAAGTATTAGATTCTTATACACACACACACATATATATATGTAATCAACAACAAAATGTGCTAAGGTTTTGTGATGAGTATGCTCGTGCACTTGCAAGCGTGCAATAGCAGAATCTTCCAACCAATTTGGCTGTAATGTCAAATATAGCTTTTAAAAAGCATTTTCAAAAAATAAAAACTTATTAAACATGATGTTTTAATTTGTTTTTTTTTTTTTTCCAAAACTAGGGAAAAAATGGTTTTAGAAAAAAATTATTTAATATTCTTTGAAAACATGCTATTTTCAAGAATAATTATCTGAAAAAAATAATTTTAAGACAAAATTTGGGTATAATTCCATAGGTGTTGTTGTATAACTTGTATCTTGAATTTTCAATAAAACTTAATCGTAAAGAAAATTACACATTTTATGTAAATTGTGAAGCTTAAAGTATAGAATCAAAGGAATTGATAACCTCTAACTAAATCTTTTATGTTTTTTTTTTTTTTTGAGAATCTAAGAACAATAACATTTTTTTTAAATAGGAAGCAAACGGGCTTGTGAATTTTAATGCTATACTGAATATCAAGAATTTCGACCTTTAGCATCTAGCCTTTTGAGTTATTTTTTCTTTTATCTTTTTTTTTAGAATACTAAATATTTTTTAACATACACACAGAGAGAGGAGAGAAAATCTTAAAGAAACTTATATCCAAAAGGGTCTAACTCTTGGATATACAACACATGTTTTAAATCTCTTTAACTCACACTCATTTAACAATGTGGGATTAATCCACAGTTTTTTCTTTTGAGTTCTAAGTGAGTATTCAAAGTAAAGAAAGAAATTTAATCATTTATGAAGACACAGCTTGCGAACAAGCAGCTTCTTAATAACCTAAGTAAATTCAATATGATTCTAAAAAAAAAAGTAAATTCAATATTGGTATCCTAATTAGTAATTAATAAATAAATAAAAATGGGAAGATTTTGCATGACTTCTAGAGAAATTTTCTCTTATAGAATTTTCATCATGGATAGTTTTTAGTTCATCAGCCAAGAGTTTTGAAGTTCAAGTAAGCATTCCAATAGAAACTTTCAAAGTTCAAACCCCTCTCTCTCCCTTATTGTATCTATCAAATTATAAAAATATAAATTAAAAAAAATTAGGTGATCTAGTGATTCAGAACTCGTAAAGACTATGTAATCATCACCATCTTTCAAGTTCCAATTTTGGAGACAAGGACAGAGCCATTTGTTGGCCTTGGGGCCAAGCCCCACCCCGCGCCCACCTCCCCCCCCTTCCCCCCCCCCCCCCCCGCGGGGGGCCAAAATTTTTTAGCAAAAAAAAAAAAATATATATATATACACACACACTAATTTTAGCAATTTAGTTCAATAAAATTACACTTGCCCCCTCCCCCTAACAATATCATTGTCCCTCTTAAATACCATAAGAAAAATTATGGTCTAAAATCCAAAAAATGAAATTAGCAAGTAAAAAAAAAATTAACCCAACAACAAAATCACTAGTAGAAAAACTAAAGAAAATTTTGTGCAATCAACCAATTTTACCCACAAAAAAAAAAAAAAAAAAAAAAGTCCTTAAAAAAATTTGAATCAAAACTAATTTATGAACTAAACTATTCGGTTATTCTATCAAATTCTAGCTATGAATTTCATCAAAACCAGCCTTCACAACAAAATTAAAGATGATTTTTTGATGGATTCTTTGATATTATTCATTGAAAGGGACATTGTTGTGACATTTAGTATGCTTGTATGATTTAATCACAAATGATTTCCAATATTTAAAAATTTATTTAAAAAAAAAAAACCATTACCCTTTTCATCAATGATTGCATTGTAATGTATCTAAGAAATAACGATTTTGTGTTTTTGTCATTGTTGAAGTTTTGTTAATACTAAATGCCTAAATAGATGCTTCTTTGTATTTTCATAATGACTTTTAAAATATAAAGAAACAAAAATTGGCTCACTAACTTTAAATCCTGACTCCATCCCTATTTAGAGATAAGCTCAAATTTAAAGTGAGATAAAAGAGATCTCATCTAGAATCTATGAATGTTCCAAAGCGTAATATCTAAAAATTGCACTTGCATTACATCCTTAGAAATCCAACAAAGGGGCAAATATATATTTTTACTGATTAGTAAAAGGGGAGAGAAAAGGAATTAAAAGAGGCTACGTTTTAATTTGGTAATCTTCATCTTCAACGAGTTTTGACAACTGACATGCAATGCCAAAAGATACAAAATAATGTATTCAATTTCCATTAGGCAAAAAATAATTTGAGGCTATGGGCCTAAGGCCAACGGCAAGCCTTGTTGTGTAATTGTGATCTCAATTGTAAATTTCGGACGAGGACGTTAGGGAAAATAAGTAGAAAGATGTATTATACTTGGAGAAATTGAAAATACAATTTTATTCTTTCAACTACATGTGGGATTCCAGTTTCGTCTTTATAACCATTGTTTCATTTTTGTTTTATTTAGCAAATTCATTGATTCAATTTAATCGTTGAAGTTTTAAAATTATCTTGATATTATTCTTATCCTAACTTATTGTGGGGCCTGAGAACTTGACAACCTTGACCCACTTTACATCCAGCCCAAGGCCCATGCCGAGGAGGAAGGAACGTCCAAGGATGAAGTGTGAAAGTCTGAATTGCCAGGAACACTGCCGAGGATGACCCTGCCCTCGGCCAACCGAGACCAACACTAAGCGGAGGAGTAAGTTCAGGATAAGCTGTCACCTCCACACTAAATGCACTCACCTAACCCCCTGGCCGCACTAATAGAGATGTGACCTCTGGACAGAACAGCCTTGGTTGTTGCAACTTACCTAAGCGCTGGTAAAGCGGCTGATGGGACGGGCGGTTAGAAGAGAGAGACATGGATGATCAACAAGTGGAAGAAAGAGGTTGCAAGAAAAGGGCTATAAAAGGCAAAGAAACAGATCAGCTAGGGGGGCTTTTTGGCCTTGGACGATCCCCCGAGAGAGAGGGATACCACCGTCAGGCTCCTCGAACCGGTTTCGAGGGCACACCTCGGAAGGTAATCTTGGCCTGCCAGCCTTCGGTGGAGGTAAATGCCACATTGGGCGTTGTCCACTTATTAGGGTCTAGTTCTTGAACCCGCTCTCTACAAATTCATTGTACTGGGCTAACTGGGATTGAGTCCACTCTCTCAACAGTAGAAATGCTCAAACCCGGTCCCTATAATTGGCGCCGTCTGTGGGAAGAACTAGGGCGTTAACAAGCGCAACAGTCAATGATCCCCCCGTCGGGGGCTTGCGCGAGGTTAAGCAGTTTTTTGTCACTACCGACGACACCGACCCCGAATCCCATAAAAAAAAAAGAGGGGATAGAAGGAACAACAAACAATGACGCGTTTGCATAAGAAATAATCATTGCAAAAAAGCAGAAGATTCAAAGAAAAAGAAAAGGGAATAAACATTGCAGCATTTTATTAAACAGAAAATAAATACATGATACAAACAGAGGCTCAGACAGGCTTGTCTTAAAGCTAATTCTACAAACAGAGTCACAGACGGGCTTGTTCTAAAGCTAAGCCTAGAGGGGAGGGCTGAGGCAAACTTGTTTCAAGGCTACCAACAACCCCCAGGCCGGTGCGGGTGGTGCCGGCGCGAAGAGAGGAGCAGATGCAAGAGCGCCTGATGGCCCCTCCCCATAATGTTCCCTTAATGCTCTCTCAGCCCCATGGTGATTAACCATTGGAGATGGCAACACCCGGGCACCAGACCTGACGTAGTCTTACGAGCCTTCACCAGCGGGTAGGCCAGGCATGAGTCACTGCCAGCTTGAAGGGCAGGCACAGACGCGCACCGGAGAAAGGTGTTATGTACTTCATGGACCTCCCTCCTGACTGTCATGCATGACACCATCAGAATGACGCCCAAACCTTACCGCGCCGGAAGTCTGACGTGAATTACAACCGCAACGGCTCTCAATCGAAGGAGGAGGACCTTTGGCATGCGTGCCCTCACCCTCATCCAAAGCCATCCCATTCCTCCAAACTCTTATCACAATCCTGGTAAAGTTATTGAAGGGGCTCGGAGGGCTGAAGGGCTATGTTTCCTGTTTAACTGGAGGGGTCGTAGATTGTGGAAGGACGATTCTCCCAGAAATCCTTATATAGAGGGCAAGGGTTGGTGGGAATTGGTCCGCACGAAATTCGAAAGAAGAATTATCAGCGACATTAATCCTGATTGAATTCCAAAGAAGCCATTAACCGCTAGATTTGCATTGGTCCACGAGGATGTTAATGAGAGCGCGCCTCGCACATCGAAGCGTCAAGCATGGAACACGAACAGTCATGAGACGCCTCATGATTGAGGAGGGCGGAAACTTGGAGCGAAGGAGGGCCTACTATCACGCGTAAGGATAGAAATCTGAGCCACCCCTGTCCAGGGCAGCGCTGGGTCAAGGGCCCGATCTGAGGAATAACCCACTTTTGGCGAGGCAAGGCCGAGGCCATCATCACACCAAAAACAAACTTCCCCGCACGGGGGACAAATTCCTTCACTCCAAGCAGAAGAACACCTGGGTACTAGGCTGAGCCGAGATCTTCCACGGTCCTCGGACCCAAACCTTCGGTGAAACTAGTTACTTATAGAAGAACACCTGGGTACTAGGCTGAACCAAGGTCTTCCACGGTCCTCGAACCTAAACCTTCGGTAAAACTAGTTACTTACAGAAGAACAACTGGGTAATAGGCTGAACCAAGGTCTTACATGGTCTAAGCACTCAAGCCTACGGGGAAACTAGTTATTTACAGAAGAACATAAGCGTTAGACAGAACCAAGGCATTGCATGGTCTTCGAACTCAAGCCTATGAAAAAACTAACCACCCAAATATACCTGGGTACTAGACTAAAGCAAGGTCTTGCATGGTCTAAGGACTCAAGCATATGGGGAAACTAGTTACTTACAGAAGAACATAAGCGTTAGACAGAACCAAGGCTTTGCATGGTCCTCGGACTCAAGCCTATGGGAAAACTAATCACCCAAATATACCTGGGTACTAGACTGAACCAAGGTCTTGCATAGTCTAAGGACTCAAGCATATGGGGAAACTAATTACTTACAGAAGAACATAAGCGTTAGACAGAACCAAGGCCTTGCATGGTCCTCGGACTCAAGTCTATGGAAAAACTAACCACCCAAATATACCTGGGTACTAGACTGAACCAAGGTCTTGCATGGTCCAAGTAGGAATGGCAACGGGTCGGGTTCGGGCTGGGTTTTTTAATACCCGGACCCGACCCGCAGGCCTGGACCCGCGACCCAGACCCGGCCCGATTATTAATCGAATTTTTTTTACAGGGCCCAGACCCACACTGCCGGGCCCCGCGGGCCCCACGAGCCCCGTTAAGCCACTTTCGCCTTTTATTCAGAAGCCCAATCCGATCCAATATTGAAAAAAAAAAAAAAAAAAAATTACAACGACAGAAATCACAACCACAAACTGTTTCAATCACAAACATAAACAGAAATACAAATCACACCCATAAAATTAAAAAAAAAAATACAAATCACAAATAGAAACTATTTTTAATCTTCAATATGATATTGTTTCATTTCAAATACAATTTATAATTTAAAAAAAAAAAAAAAAAAAAAAAAAAAAAAAAAGAGGACAAAACAATGGATATAGATGATTTCAAGAACGGTTCTAGAGACTTCAGGTGTTGAAGCAACGAAGTGATGGGATTGTTGAGAGGCTCTATGCTGCGATGGTGCCGTTTCAGTCTCACTGTGAGATTTACGATGAAGATGATGGTGTAACGCCAGTAATGAATCGAAGATGACGACCACGACGATGGCTATAAGAGATGACGTGAGAGATGACAACGGCAGCAAGGATTTGGATTTGTATTGTAGTTTGTTCAAAGATCAGCAAAAGTAGGTGGCAGCGGCAGTGTGTGAGAGCCTCTGTGAGAGAGAGAAAGGGGCGGCTGAGAGTTGAGGGTTAGGGTTTGTAGGTGGCCGGCGGTAGTGTGTGAGAGCATCTGTGAGAGAGTGAGAGAGAGGGAGAGGGGGGCGGCTGAGAGGTGAGGATGAAGGCTAGGGTTTGGAAAATGAAATCTGAGAAGAGAAAGAGAGTATTTATATCTAGGATTTTTTTTTTAATATTATCTATGTATACGGGTCGGGTTTGGGTCGGGTATGCATAAAACCCGGACCCGACCCGGACCCGTTCCGGGTTTTTTTAAAAAATCCATATCCGACCCTATTATGTATTGGATCGGGTAAAATCCGGCCCATTAGGGTCGGGTCGGGCCGGGTACCCACGGGCCGGATTTTTTTTGCCATCCCTAGGTCCAAGGACTTAAGCCTATGGGAAAACTAGTTACTTACAGAAGAACATGAGCATTAGGCAGAACCAAGGTCTTGCATGGTCCTCAGACTCAAGCCTATTGGGAAACTAACCACGGCGAGGGAAACTTAGGGGCTAGGCCGAACCAAGGTATTGCGTGGTCGTCAGACTCAAACCTAAGGGAAAACCAGCTACTTGCAGAAGAACATGAGCGTTAGGCAAAACCAAGGTCTTGCATGGTCCTCGGACTCAAGCCTATGGGGAAACTAACCACGGCAAGGGAAACCTGGGGGCTAAGCCGAACCAAGGTATTGCGTGGTCTTCGAACTCGAACCTAAGGGAAAACCAGTTACTTACAAAAGAACAAAAGTGTTAGATAGAACCAAGATATTAAGCAAAGCATTGAAATACGACAAGTGAAAGGAAGCATCATTTGAAGAACTAAAAACAAACGATTGTACATATTACGCAAAAAAAAAAATAATAATAATAATAGTTTCGTTACAATGTCACGAAGACAAAAAGCAAAAATGAAAAGAAAGCGGGATCAGGATGGCCCTAGCCATCAACATAGGATAGCCCAACGAGAGGGCCTAATTCCCTAACTCAGTAGACAGCTTATCCTGAGGAGTCTTCCGAATGGCTTCGACTGGTACCTCGGGACCCTGGCTCAGAGGGGCTACTTCGGAGGACCCTTCCCCAGCAAGAGGGATTTGAGGGATAGCAAGCGTAGCTTGAGAGTTAGCAGAAGGCTTCACCTCATCTTGGGGCGCTTCTTGGCTATCAGTCCCTGCCCCCTCCAATGTTCCATGGCGCTCGATCTCCTCAACAGGCTTATCAGCTAAAGTTTAGTCCTCGACAACACTGGCCTGGCCTTCCTTTGTTGCTTACAAGGCAGAGCCCGCCTCAGGAGCGACAGGGACAAGCTTGCGAATTACGGGGGGGTAATACACCCTGTCAGCCCTCCTGAGCTCGAACAAGGCCTCAACCCCCACTTGGTTGAGAGCCTCACTCCAGGTATGGGAGTAGCAGCGCCTGCATACTTTAGGCACTTGAGCCTTAAGGGTAGCCTCGGTCTTAGCCACCCCCTCAGCAAAGGCCTCTTCCTCCGCTTGCTCTAGGGAGCGCTCAGCATCTATTCTTGTAAACACAGCCTCCTCTTTAGCCCTCACCGCCTCGTCCCTGGCATACTTGGCAGCGCCTCTCGCCCCCACTGCCTCGGCCAACTCCTGCCCTAAGTCAGCAATACGCTCTTTGGCAACCTGCAATTGACCCTCAACATCCCGCAAGCGCCCTGTCTAGTCCTCGGCTTGTTTTATAGCACTGGCCAGGTCAGATGCCGCTCTATCTCAGGCCCTTGTCATCTTCTCCAAATCCTCCATTGCCTTCTTAAGATCAACCTCAGATCTCTTAAGGGTGTTCGCGGTATCCAAGTACTTGTCGCGCTCCTGGCCCAGAGCTTTGCCCTGGCTGTCGACCTCCTTGTCCAGCCTAAAAGTGGCCTGAATAGCCTGCCAGCCAAAGCAAGTACACCGTAAGTTGGGGACTGAGCAGAAAAATTCAAACAAGGGAACAGGTCTCAGAAATCTTACCATGCCCAGGTACCTCTTAAGGTTACGAGCAACTTCTTGCCTCCTCATGCCCCCCAGCTCAGCCATGTCGAAGGGGAGAAGGAGGGACCTCTTCAGGGCATCGGCTACGCGAGCCCCTTCGCCCCCTTGGAAGTCCCTGAGAGTGGCATCATTCATCAAAAGCTTCTCGTGAAGCATGGCAGCGGGCAGCCAAGCCTGGGGCTCGAACCGCTGGACAACCTCTTTCCCCTTACTCTGACCACCAATCCTTAGTTGCTTAGAAGGTCGGCGGACTTCATCTTCCTCTTGGGAGGAACGAGATCTCCGCCCCATCCACAGGGTCATTGCCCTTGAAAGGCCTCTCCCTCTTCGGGTCGGTGGACTCGAGCCGAGGGTCCGAGATTTTCGAAATGAAGGACGACTTAGCCTGCGCAGGCAAAGGCTTAAGTAGGGGAGAAGGAAGCTTGGGTGTGGGTGGAGGAGGCTTGGGCTGTGACTCCCTCAGCGCATCCTTCCCTAGCTTGCCCTCAAGCAAGTCAAATAAACTGGTTCAAGGTTGCCTCTTAGAACCCATCTCAGCCCGAATGCTAGCCCTTGGAGGTAGGAGATCGGCTTTAGGCAAATGGGGATCCCCCAAGTCACCAGAAGGATCCTCGGGCAGATAAGCTTGGCCGAATGCACCAAATTCGTCCTCAGACGAACCCAGACCAACTACTTCTCCCTCCTTTTCCAAGCTCTCTCCCTCGATCTCCGCAGCTTGATAGGACGAGGAAGAACCTGCCAACGGGACACCCTCTGGAATGGAAGATCCTTCAGAAAATGAGAACCCGAGCTCCACCACAGTGATTTTTCGAAGCTGAGGATCACGAGCCCTGATCACGTACTTCAGGGCCGGGAATGACTTCTGGGTCAAATCGTACCCGAGGATCTTGTGAGCAGCCCTAACTTGATTGTCGCCCTCGTTCACGAAAATCTCCGCCCTAAGGACGGCTTCCAAATCTGCCTTGTTGACCAAGTTAAAATGACGTTCAAAGGCGTGCGGGTCTGCAGAAAGAAAAACGAGCTCCTGTCATTAACCGAACAAAATGAACTTAAAAAAATTTATATAAAAAAAAAAAAAAAAGGAGCTGCTAATCCCTCTCTTACTCCGAGTATCCTACCTGGCTATCCCTCTACCGCCGAGCAGTGGAGACCATCATGCCATTCCCCTGACACAATGAGAAAATCCTGATTTAACCCCTTACTGGACTCAGGGAGGCACTGGATAAGCCAAACCCTATCGTCTCTCGTCTTCATGTAGTACGACTTGCCCTTTAGGAGCTGGAGCCAGTTCACATCATAGTGGGTTAACCTCAACCCCATCTTCTCATTCAAGGCATCTACGCACCCCAGTACCTTAAACACATTGACGGCACATTGGGTGGGAGCTAAGCGAAAATGCCTAAGATAGCTACTCGTCACCGGGCCCATAGATTCTCATACCCCCCCCTCTAAGAAGGCGATTATGGGAATCACAACTTCGCCCTCTTCCCTCATAATATACCAGTCCCCTTCCTTGCAATACCTTAGGCCTACGTTACTGGGTATCCTATAATCGGCGATAAATTTCTCCATCGCCTCTTCAGACTCAACTAATTTCTTAAATCTACCCATCCCTAGCGGCGACTAAAAGACTCGAGAAAGCACGAAGGAAGGAAAGGAGTTAGTGAAGAAGTTTAAGCTAGAAAGAAGAAGACTTACAGAAATGAGGAAAGGCTCCTCGGATAGGCCTCTTATGTTGGAAAAGGACGCTGATTGGGTTGGAGGTTTAATCGGATTCAGAATGTGTGCGCCAGAGTTCTTGAATGCAAAAATAAGGAGGCAAAGCGGTTCAAACAAGTATTTATATCCTCAATTAAAGATAACCGGGCGAAGTTTCCCACCCATAAAGGCAGGAAATCCCCATCGACTGATTACCATCACACCGTTGGACGTGGGGAGCATGGAGCCGCCAGAATTTAATGCGGGTGCGCACCGTATATCGAGGCACCAGAAACGTACATTGGGCAGGCAAAAAGACTCCAACGCTGACATAGGCCGAGGCTGGGCGAGTCATGATGAAGGCCCGAGGATACCAAAACCTTCCTCCCCGTCCAAGGATACGGGCAGCAGGATTTTGAGGGGCTATTGTGGGGCCTGAGAACTTGATAACCTCGGCCCACTTTACATCCGGCCCAAGACCCATGCCGAGGAGGAAGGAACGTCCAAGGATGAAGTGTGAAAGTCTGAGTTGCCAGGAACACTGCCGAGGATGACCCTGCCCTCGGCCAACCGAGACCAACACTAAGAGGAGGAGTAAGTCCAGGATAAGCTGTCACCTCCACACTAAATGCACTCACCTAACCCCCTGACCGCACTAATGGAGATGTGACCTCTGGACAAGGCAGTCTTGGTTGCTGCAACTCACCTAAGCATTGGTAAAGCGGCTGATGGGACGGGCGGTCAGAAGAGAGAGGCATAGATGATCAACAAGTGGAAGAAAGAGGTTGTGAGAAAAGGGCTATAAAAGGCAAAGAAACAAATCAGCTAGGGGGGCTTTTTGGCCCTGGACGATCCCCCAGGAGAGAGGGAGACCACCATCAGGCTCCTCGGACCGGTTCCGAGGGCACACCTCGGAGGGTAATCTTGGCCTGCCAGCCTTCAGTGGAGGTGAATGCCACATTGGGCGTTGTCCGCTTGCTAGGGTCTAGTTCTTGAACCCGCTCTCTACAAATTCATTGTACTGGGCTAACTAGGCTTGAGTCCACTCTCTCAACAGTAGAAGTGTTCAAACCCGGTCCCTACACTTATCATTGTCATAACGGTAAAAGTTTTTGATATAAATAGTAGATGAGGGTGGATGAGGTTTGAACCATAGGCATGGACACCATAAGGATGTCCAATGGTAATTGAGATTTTTTTTTTTTTTTTTTTTTTTACATGTCCTTATAATGTTGAAGTGGTTCATTAAAACACAGTAACTCTGATCTCAAAATCAAAATATATGGAAATACAGTAAATTTGATATCTTAAACAAAGAAAATAAATGTTTACCACATAAGTAACAGTTGTTTGAATAGTAACCGTAAGACAAGGTAAGAATTACATTGAGACCTTGAGACGTTTCTAAAGATTCATGAACTTGCTTGATGAAAATGAAATCTAACGCATGGTTTAGGGACCAGAACTATACCTTGATTCTTGACCCATGTTGAAACTGACCTTAGAAAAAAATAAGCACAAAGTATTACTTTTTTTACACACAAACGCACTCGCGCGCACACACATATATATGGGTCATGTTAATGGGTGTCATTTTGGTAATGGTTAACAATCCATTTTAGAAACACCAATTTTATGGAAAATGGAAAAAACTGTAAAAACATTAATTATTTTTTCTTTTCTTTTTTCCATAAAATCTTTTTTTAAATGGATTGTTAATCATTACTCTAAGGGCATCTATTAGCATAACCCATATATATGTGTGTGTGTGTGCACGCGCACGCTTATGACTGTGCGTAAAAAAAGTAATACTTTGTGCTTTTTTTTTTTTTCTAAGGTTAGTTTCAACATGGGTCAAGAATCAAGATATAGTTCTGGTCCTTGAACCATGTGTTAGATTTCATTTTCATTAAGAAAGTTCATGAAATTTTAGAAACGTCTCAAGGTCTCAATGTAATTCTTACCTTGTCTTACGGTTAGCATTTTCATCCATTAGCATTTCCCTATATATATATATATATATATATAAGGTTTGGTTCAAGTTACACCTTATATAACTCTAAACAATGTTACATCACCCAATAACTTGTTATAGAATTCATATTTTGAAAATCTTACCATTGAATTACATGTTCTATATATTCTTAACATTCATACCAATTTTCATGTCAATTGGATGTTATTTACCATTTAATCCATAAACTCATCTTTTATGTATTATTTTAAACTACAAAAACTTGAATTTAAACAATTGATTGATGATATAATTATTAATCTTTGATCATCTTGAAATTTTGCGATAATATATGAAAATAATGTAATCTAACAGTAAATTTGTCAAATTTGCATCCAATTAAAAAATATTGAGTGATGTAACATTGCTTAAAGTTACATTAGGGCTGTGTTTGTTTTGACTTCAAACTACTTCCGGAAAACAATTTCCGTAAAATTTGGGTGTTTGGCTGCTTAGGAAAATTGAGTCAACGGAAAATAATTACAGCCTTGACCGAAAATAACCCCTCCCCAGGCGGAAAACCATTTCACCTTTTATTTTCCCTTAAACCAATTTCAGAAAAAGAGAGCTCTCTCACACAGCAACTCTCCAAGCTCTCTCAACTCTCCAAGCTCTCTCACACAGCAACTCTCTCTCTCACACAGCTCACACAGCAACTCTCCAAGCTCTCTCACACGCACTCAGCAGCAAGTCTCGAAGCTCCAAGCTCCGGTCCACACAAGCTCCGATCCGGTCCAGACCGACAACTTAAGGTAAGGATCATACCGACGAGGAAGCTCCAAGCTCCAAGCTCCGGTCCAGACCGACGACCTCCAAGCTCCGGTCTAGACCCACGAGTCGCACCGCGCCGGCGAGACCCAGCAAGTCGCACTGCGAGACCCACGAGTCGCACCGCGCCGGCGAGACCAAGCGAGTCGTACCGCAACGATCCGATCGAACCCAGTGGCCGGCGAGACCAAGCAAGTCGCACCGCAACGATCCGATCGAACCCAGTGGCTTGACCGCAAGGATTGTTGCCGGAATTTGCGTTGTGTTGTTGTTGTTGTTTTTTTTTTTTTTTTTTTGGATGAACTGATTGTTGTTGCCGGAATTAAAAAATAAAAATTTCCCAAAAATCAATCTCTCTCTCTCTCTCTCTCTATATATATATATATAAATAGTGTAAGATTAATTTATCTTTCTAAAAGGTAACATGTATTATTATTCATTGTAATAATCTAAAAAACTATTTACAAGTATTAGCCTAATCAAATTGTATTATGGTTTGAAATCTAATATATATATATATATATAAACAAATTACAAATTCCTTAATGTGTTTATTTGAATTTCAAATATATATATTAACTCATGAAAAATGAATTATTTTTCAAAAAACAATTCAAGTTTGTTTTTTATATTATCATTTTATTCAAGCTGAGGAAATTATCATTTATTGGAAGATGTTGTTATGTTTTTTTTTTTAATAACATTTATGAAAATAGCAATTTTGAACAAAAGATGATGATATTTATTATTAAATAATCTTATTTTTATATAATAAGTGAGACCCACAACGAGTATAAATATAATTATATAAGGGTTCTTCAGAAAATCTGAGTGGAATATAACTCCATTTTATCATCAAATCATGCTATACCGAAGGTAAATTATAGATTCATGGTTCTATTCATGTATAATCACCAAATAGATGCTAAGAATAGTCATCCATTTTCGCTTCATGTATTCTTTGTAATATCTATTCTTATTCTAAGTAAACATCGTTACAGTATACTAATCATGTCCTTATTATTTTTACAATTATTTTGTAGAGGTATTATTAAAAAATAAAATGCCTCACATAATTTTTACATCAATTGTTGCATTTAATTCCTTAGTTCAAATTAATTCAAAATAAAAATCGCTTTATTATACTCACAGTCACATATTATCTCTTGTCAAACATAGGACACATCCATGGTTTTGAAATCTGGACCAGACTAGGCGGTTCGAACGGGAAAACTTGGAACCGGACCAAAATCTGGTTTTTTAAGCATAAAGAACTGAATATACATGAGTTTTGAGAGAACCGGATGAACCGTAGGCCGGTTCAACCGGTCATGGAAATAGGGGAAAATTAAAGAAAATTGCGGCTGCCAGAATCTGAACCTGAGCTCTCACACCTTGTAAGCAAGACTGAAGGCATGACTAACGGACCAAGTGCTCTTCTTGGGAGCTAATATGCAATATTATTAAATTTATATTAAATTTACATGATTTATAGTTTCTAAACTTCTATGTCATCTTTCTCAACATATTAAATATTGCTAAATTAACTTTTTATTTAAGAATAATACCTATGCAATTTATGAATTTATTTTAAAAGTCGTTTTTAGATAATTGAAATGATTTCTCTTAAAGGATTATTATAAAAATTTCTTTTTATACTTATTTATGTTGTACTATTTTTTATTAACCTTAAAATGTACTGTTTTATGTATTTTGTTTCAATTTTTAAGATATTTTTAGTAAATTTTGCTAATATTTACAAATTTAATATATTTATTTATATTTAAATAATATTAAATTAATTATGACGTTATCACAATTCAACCCATTTCAATCTTGGTTTGAACTTAAAAATCTTGAACCTCTTCCTTTTACAGTTCAATGAATAGTCCGAGTTTCAAGACCTTGGATACATCACAAATGTACAAATTACATATCTCTTTTTCCTTTGTCCTTTTTTTAATTAAAAATATATATATATCTTTTAGTTAAAAAAGTGTTTGGTTTCACATACGGTAATTTGTTTAGACACAATTGTTTGCAAAATTTTAATTTTCTAACTCAAGAAATGAATTCAGCTTCAAGTAAGTCAAATGGTGAATTTCGGTAATGCCTCAAGCAAGAGAGCTTTTTGTTGATGAGAGATTGAAAAACACGATAACACTAAAAAATCTACCAAATAGGATCAACAACTAAGAAATTAATTAAATTGACTTGCATCAAATTGGAGAGCACAATACAAGCGTCATGTTATAGGCTAAATTACACTCCGACTTGCATTAAAGTAAATAAACTACAAGTCCAAGAACTACACTAAGGATAAAAGGAGACAAGTCTTGTTGGAAGAGTATACACTTTCCATATTATTGAAGACCAAAGCAAGGCATTATAGATATTTATATTATTGAAGACCAAAACAATGCATTGGATTATAGGAGAAAATCATGAGATTGGAATAAATCAAGAAATTGACTGCTAGAGGAAATGTGGGATTAAAGCAATTAGTTTAAAATTATGATAATGTGTATTTTTTTTCCATTATAAAAATGGGTTCTATTGTAACGTTTCGTCATCTAAGTGAAGTGAATGGAGGAAATGTATCATTGTTGTCTTATTGGTGTAGGCCTTGTGGCAAACCCACATAAAACTTTCATGACTTCTTTTTTTCCTTTTCTCCCTCACATTATCACAATTCACAAATTTTTACTACATAATTTAATCATTTAACCATTATACTAATCCTTCTACTCACGTGTGGGTTTAGACTCTCCTTTAAAGATTTTTAACTTTTTAAATGGGAAGTTGTACATAACACCACTAAGGCATAGGAGAATGCATGAGTGGTTGAATCCGGACCTTACACGTGGAGCAGCAGTGAGGGAAGGGAGAGTAGGGGTTGGCTAAGAGACTTTGTCTTGGTCAATGATAAAGGCATGACTGCCTTGGGAAGGAAGTAGAATTTACACCTGACATGGTACTTAAGCACTTATCAAAAGGGAGATAGTGACATTTTAAGGTCAGAGACTATGAAGACACTCCTTATTGGCCGAACGTATCATAAGTCACCTTGGGAACACGTGTACCAATCACAGTACTCCCGATGTCCCTCTCAATGTCCAAGATTTGTCTCCCACGTAGTAGCAACGCTACCCACCCACAAGTCCCAGTGCCACGTTGGTGCAGTCCTTATCCCTTAGTCAACAGATAACATCATAGTTGTAAAAAAAATCTTAAAGGATAGAATATGATAACTTGACACCTGTCCTTGTACTCAGCCATATTTCTTAGAGTATAAAAGGAATATGCAGCTAAACTTCTAGAGCAAGAACCCAACCAAATATTTTGAGATGAAAGTAGAGAGTTGGTAGGAAGGAAAGGTAACTTTATTGTAAACTGATCTCCTTCTAAAACATAATACAAGCTGAGCCGAGCGAGAATGTACATTCTTGCCCAAACTGTTGTTTTTTAATCCCTTCTTTAGGGTTTTCCACGTACATCTTGTGTTATTTTGATAATCATCTTCTTCTTCTTGTCTAAATGTGCGTCTTTTTCATGTCCTACCATCACTTTCTTTATTTCCTTCTTTTGAGTGTTGAGCATCATGTCAAAGCTTGCATCTATTTGGGCTTTCTCATGCAAATGTACGGTTAGACAACTTATTTCACTTCCATAAATAAACTCAAATCTAATTTACACATACAGAAGTAAAACAAAAATAAAGTTCAAACTAAAGGACCACCTATTTTGATACAATAATAAATTAACTATTCTCTTGAAAGCTTAAACCGGTAGGAAATCATGAATTTAACCATTCAAAAATTATTCTAACAAAATTGATTATTAGATAAAACTATGGGATTAAAGTAATCAATTCAAAAATTAAAATCTTGATTGTTGTATATGTAATTCTTATTATAAAAATGGGTTCTCTTGTAACATATCTTCATCTAGGTGAATGAATAAGATGAAGCCCTTTGAGCTCTTGTTATGTGGATATAGGCTTTTGTGGCTGAACCATGTAAATCTGTCATATCTTCATTCTTCTCTTTTCTCTTTCACATTATCACAAATTTCTACATATTATTAAAGCAAGTTATCTTGAGTTTGAATTTTGTTTACATTTTATTGTCCATTTGCAAAAAAAAAAAAAAAAAAAAAAAAAAAGGGCACCATTTATTAAGGGGAGTTTGTGGGACAAAATTGGCCTTTGCCCTTTTCGAGCAAAATAAGTAGTATTCTACCTCATTTTCCAAACTAATTAGGGAAATATCTCTCTTTTGAAACTCGACTTTCTCAAAATCGAATTAAGCCGTTCTTAAGAACCTATAATGACGTTTTTAATAACCTATAGTGGCATTTTGAAACTCGAGCTCCCTAAACTCAAGTTATAGGTAAAAAGATTGCATAGAACTCGAGTTCATGGAGCTCGAGTTAAAAAACGTCACTATAGGCTCCTTAAAACACCACTATATGGCTCTAGAAATTTTTTTTTTTTTTTTTAACTCAATTTTGAGTAAGTCGAATTTCAAAAGAATGAAATTTTTCTAATTAATTTGGGAAAGGGGACAGAATGCTACTTATTTTGCCCAAAAAAGGTAGAGGTCAATTTTGTCCGAGTTTGTGCCCCTACGTGAGACGAGTGTTGGAATATTTGGGACAATCAAAAATTTATCAGGGGCCTCGAAGGTACATTTCATTACATATGTTATATACAGTTTTTCTTGTCTTAAATTATTTTCGTTCAAATATGTGTAATTATTATTACTTTCCCCGCTTAAGATGTACGACAACTATTTAAGAGTGTGTTTAAAAGAATTTATTTTCATTTATTTTATTTGCATAAAAAATAAGGTGAATGAAAATAAGTTGTATATAGAAAAGTGAAACCTTCAGAAGTGAAACCTTCAAAGGGTATAAACGAAACAAAAATGCTACCTTATTTATTATTAGCATTTTTCTTAAGGGAAAAGTGCCAGTTAATAAAGCTACGTTAAAAAGGCTCTCTGCACGTCGAAATATTAGAGTACTGTAGTCTGTAAGTTCTAATAAAATTGCTGATAAGCCTGATATATTGAAAAGAACATGACACTCTCATCGTCTAGCCCATATCGTGATTGCTAAATCTTTAACGGTGAAAAGAAGAAGAAATATTGATTATATATTTATATCACTTCAGTTAATATTAAATGTTGGCGATGATGGCAATTATGGTATCCTCTAAAAATGTACAACAAAGGACAATGATGAAACTAATGTAAAGGACTAGACAAGTTATGATGCAAGTGTCGGTCAAGGTAGTGAAATATTACTAATGTAATAACCTCGAAGATTTTAATGGAGAGGAAATTAAAAAATTTCCTATAAAATCAATCATGCATTGTTTGTATATTTAGTAGCGGTGTTTTCGGGTCAGTCCGAATTAGGGTTGTGCCCAACCTGCAACTGACCTGATAACATCGAGTTTTCAATTGAAAGACCCATTGTCAACCATCTCTCTACTCGAATCAGACAATTTCGGTCTAGGTGGCTTAGGACAAGTTCGTTGGGTCTTGGTTAGGGATGGACAACCCTAATGTTGAGAGTCACTATACTTACTTTTTGGGTGGAGTCGAAATTCTCGTGTTAATACATCAGGTCTAAATTAACCATTATTTGGCCTATTGGCCTTGAGGCATGTTAGAAAAACCAATGTACCAAACATCATAGTTTTGTTCCTTTCGTTTTAAAGTAAAATATTTTTTGAAAAATGTTTTCCCATTTTTAGGTGTTTGTTTCCATGCAAAATGTGGTCAAATTTGTAAAATATTTACCGTTGACTATAAAATCCTTTATAAAAAGTTGTAAAATGTTTTACCTTTAAAAAATTAGTAAAACATTTTACAAAACACACACAATGGCTTCCTTCCTTCCCTCATTTGGTGGCTGGGTTGTCGATCCAATGAGCTGGGCAACTAATGCTGATGGTCTAGTGGCTGGAGTTGTCGTTCCTGCAACTAGTGACAAAAGTTCGGTAGCTAGAGCCGCCTCTTCGACAACCAATGTAAGTCGTCTGGTCATCGGAGATATTGCTTCGATAGAGGTTTGGTCATCGAATGTTCGGCACTAGCGGCTCTAGTGGTTGAGCTACCGGTCTTCATGGTTTGCTTGAAAAAAAATTGTATCAAACCAAACACCTGAAAATATTTTACTGAAATGTTTTACATGTAAAATATTTTACTTGGAAACAAACAGCGTATGTGCATGTCAATACATAAGAAATCCTTTTTTTTAGCTTGAATTCAATTTTTATGATTTTCCATACCAAAAGAAGAATAATGTGAAATATTTTCAATTGAAAATATTTTTGTAAAAACATTTTGTTTTTTGTTGTTTAATTATGTCCTGAAAATGCTCCCCAAAAAAAAAAAAAAATATGGCCTTAGGTCATATGGGACAAAAAAATCCTCTAAACACAAAATTCATTATATTCTCACAAAATCTTTGTTGGTTTGGTATTGTAATTTGGTGTTGGTACTTTCAAAAAAATTAGCTCAAATCAAACCTCAATAATCATACCAATCCCAAGAAATCATAAAAACAATTCTCCAATCTCACATAGTTGATCTTCTTCTTGGCCACAATGCATGGTGCCCAAGTGACTTATAATGTGTAAAAGCCTGCCACAACGCATCCATGAGCCCTGAGAGTTGTTGTCGATTAGGTCAAAAGAGAGATGTTGGGTCTTGGCTAGGTTAGAATGAGAAAGAGGGCTAGAGGACGATGATGGGTCAAAGAGAGAGAGAGAGAGAGAGAGAGAGGACATCGACATTGATAAAAGAGGAGACCGATGAGAAAGGGTCTGTTGATATATTTGTGCTCCTCCAAAGGGGTTGGCTAATCAACCAGCTTTTGGGTGTTGTGGGAAGGGAAACGAGGGTAAGGGAGTTGGGGTTGGCTTAGGTTTATTGTGTGTTGAGGCGTAAATTGTTTTACGCCCCTCCTATGAGGCTATATTTTAGGATTAAATTGAAATTATTTTTAGCTTCAACCAGCATTTTTAGCCAAAACATCCAAAAATAGTGAAATTTTTTTAAACTTAGAGTCTGTTTGGATACTGCTTATTTTGCTAAAACTGAAAACTTATTATTGAAAGTACTATAAATAAAGGTAAAAGTTAGGTGAAATAGTACAGTGAGACTCATAAATAGCATAAAAAAGTATAATAGAGCTCATAAATAATAACAAAAATAAATTAAATAATAAAAATTGAGGCTTAAACAATTGGCTAATGGTTGATAGAAAAGGGGTAGGGGGCTGGGAAATGGGTTGCTTTTTTTCCTCTTCTGTTTTTGGTAATTCCTTTTGCTTAATTATTGTGCTCATCTACACCTGCAAAATCTAATGGTAACTTTAAATGAAAACCGTACGAAATGTTAAGGATGAGACCTACATGGTTCATAACGCACCTACTATATACTATATGTAGAGGTGTACGTGATGGTCAGCATCAAGGAAGAGTAATAAATTAGCAGCCTAGCCGGTAGTGTATTTAATTGTTGGTGGATTCTGCATTCACTATGAAATAAATAACAAAAATAAATAGAGGGAAGAGAGTGGAATTGCAAAAGACAGAGACAGAGGAATGGGGGACATCAAAGAAGGCGTAAGGCGTATGTTTCAGGCAGACAAGACGGCAACACATATGATATGATAGAAAGATAAATCGAGGTTTTTCTAGGCTGCTTCACCTGTTTTCGATGTTTTCAGTTTTCTACTATATATTTCTATTTCTTTGTGACCTTTCCAATACGGCTCCCTCTATTACCTTTCATGAATGGCCCCCTATTGCATTCAGCAAAAACAAAAAAAAATTGCCCCCTTTTGTACCTTCCTGCCTGTTACCTTTTAGGTGTTTTGCACAACATTATTACTATTTTTTTCCCACAGCAAGTTATAAATAGTAAATAATAAGAGGGAAAAAGTTAACAAATATTCTTAGTGTATTAATTTTAAAAAAATTTATAGAATTTTTTTTAAAAAAAAGAAAAAAAATTATTTGTTAACTTTTTATATTTTTCATAAAAATTGTATTGAAATTTTCTAAGGGCATTGATTTTTTATTTTTTATTTGAGATAATTTCAATTTATGACATCTGCTTCTGTTGATAGTTTTTTATTATCAAACCATGACACCAATTAGTTTTTTGTGTAAGTGGAGGTTGAATCTAGATATCTTATTCAACCATCAAAAAATTTACCAGTTGAGCTAACTAGAACATATTTTTTTTATTTTAGAAAGATTGAAAAGAACCCACGTCCTTAACGGTGAATTTAGATGAAAATCAATAACTTAACCACTTATGTAAATAACATTGTTCGTTGCATTTTTTTGGGTAAGTATTTCCCTTCCTAATACCACTGTAGCATTTTTCCTTCTTCTTTTTATTATTTTCTAAATCATTCTTGATCATAGGTTAAAGTGCTATGATCAAGAGTGATTTAATTGTAACTCTATCACTTGTCAATTGTTATTAAAGTACTAGTCCAATAGGGACAGAAACCCCGCTTAAAGGGCACCTCTGTATCAAATGATTCAAATCACTCTACAATCTTCTCTATCATTAACCCCCTAAAAGCCACTAGGTTTGGTTTAGGCCAGGTCCCAACATGGCACCCAATCCCGAAAAATTTGTTTGAATCTATAACGTTAAATTTTTGCATTTGTTTGTTTAAAACCCAGTATTCTGATTTAAAATATGAGAAGAATGCTAAAGTTATTATAAAATGCTTACAAACTTATCTATCAAAAATATGATTAGTATCACTATGATAATATAATATTTGAATTACTTTATTGTAATTGATAAACACATCAATTTATAAGGTTAATTTATTAAAAAAAAAAAATAGTATCCCAATTAGTATCACTCAAAAGATGAACATATGGTTGACCTGATTTACGCTCGTTTTTGTCTGATCTCATTCATTTCTTTGTTCTGCTTTTCATTTGTTTTCACCAGTGAGCAATCTTTTGTGCTGTCATTTCACCAAAAGATTTGGCTATATGCGAGTTGTAATGAAATTCTTTCCTCTTTTCTATGCGATGATGTGGTTGGCCCTGTTGCACCCCCCAAGTCCATGGCCCATACTACTAATAATTCTCAAGAAAACAAAACATACTGTGCCTGATCTTTGTAATGTTCATTTTCATTTGTCCTTTGTTGGTATTTTGATGGTAACATTTTCTTGATTTTTCAAGATATGCCATATAATAAATCGTACATTGCCTTCAATTTCATCGCAAAATTCTAGATGTATTCTACTCCACTTTAATGTCTATCGCTTTGTTAGAGAAAAATGCTAAAGGTATTACGGGTTTTACTATATAAAATTTATAAATTGAAGTCACTTTCTCTTTTACATTTATATGTATCCCTACAGCAATCATTTTGTGACCATATCACTACGTAGAGAAGGGGTGTGTTGCTCATGTTAAGGATATCATATCAACCTGGTCTCATAGACAAAGATGGAGGAGCCATGCATTGAGCCATGGAGCAATTAGAAGCCTAGGTTATTCATAACTAACCTTGTGAATGTCATAAAACAGAAATCATCGTTTTGTATTTAATCTGCTCCCAAGTCACAGTTCTCACACCCTTTGAGTAGAACACCTCTTATGTATGATGCACATGCAAGCATGATAGTTTGTTGGAGTTCCATAAAAAAATAGGGAAATCCCCATCAGATTGTTGCCATAGAAGTCCATCCATACATGCACAGTTAGGGAAAAACCCCAAAGATACTAAGATCCTAGCTGCCACATGATGGAACACATTATCTTTGAGGGGACTCTACCCATGATAATGAGATTTAGGACATGTATGAAGTCATGGACTAAATTAAAAACCCTTTTAGTGAATGGTGTTAGGATTTTTAGTGCATTCTATCATTGACCTATCAAAATTCAAAACCATAAAATATACCAAGATAATAAAGGTGAAACCAAAGGTCTATATTTGCCCTGCTATTTCCCAACAAAACCAATGGGCGTCAATTTACTTGTGTCACTTTTAATGTGTGTATGATCAAATTGGAACATTCATCCTTGTTCTTTTCTCGAAAGTTATTAACCTAATTTATTAACCATTAAAAAAACCAGAGGAGAGAATCAAAAGAAGGTAACCTTCTCCATGCAAAATAAAATTGCCAAACCTAGCTTATCATTTGAGACTTTATTTTATATATCCAATAGGATTAATAAAATCAATTAGATATAGGTGACTAATCACATCTTAGAATCCTAATGATTGCTAGCGACTCCAATTTTCAATTTTTCACTTCCATGATGGACTCAATTTAGCACTTAACTTTAGAATTTCCAAAAATCATTGTAAAATTAGATACCAAAGTTATATTGTGGATCTTCTCACTTCATGTACTAACCTAGGTTTTAATTGTAAGTCCAAATCTTCTGTCTCATCAATTGTGATCCACTTCATGCTCCACCAATAAAATTTAGACAGCTAGCCTCTCTCATTAAATAAAATATCTCATTAAATGAGACAACTAGCCTCTCATTAAAGTCAGAGTTATCTTATTTAATGAGAGAGGCTAGCTATCCAAATTTTATTGGTGGAGCATGAAGTGGAGCACAATTGATGAGAGAGAAGATTTGGACTCTTTAATTGTGACCTTTGCAATGCCTTGATTTATGACTATAGGTTGTTACTCTAGCTTTTTGTGGAGATACAAATATATCACCCTCATGTGAGAAATTTTTATGCAGTGTTAAATAATATTATGATATATTTCATGTTGAATATAAGCGGAATAAGAAAGCATAAAATAAAAACATAAGAACACAGAGATTATGTAGTTCAGCCTTACAACTTACGTCCACGGAGGAAACCCTTAAGGGCTACAACTTTATTATATAAGAGTGTAGTACAAATCATGTGTTACAGTGAACTATAACATGGGTATATATAGTAGACTAAACCTTCTAATAAACTTCTAGTATAAGTAGGAACTTGGCTTGCACATAAAGTAGAATTAGGTTTGGGTCTATGGGCGGCTCTAGGAATAGTTCAGGGGGTTCAAATGAACCCCCTGAGCTGGCCCAAAAAAAAAATTTATATATAATTTTTTATTTTTTATTTTCATTTGACCCTCTTAAAATAAAATTTTGAATCCCCTAGACCTAATTTTTTTTAAAAGCCTAGTTGTAATGAATTTGATTATGATTATCTTGATAATATCTTGGCCTTAAAAAAAAAAAAAAAATCATCATGTAGCTCTTAACAAATTTGAAATGAACTAATACATAAAAGTTTATTTTACTTAGATCTCGCTTGGAGTTTACTTAACAATAATAATTCATATGTTTATTGTATTTAAAAAGAATAGATGATTTCTAATATTTAATTTTAGCAACAATAATTAATATCCACATTGTATTAATAAACTATTATAAAAAAAAATCATATTAATAAATAATATGTATTGAATTTATAGTTTATCTTATATGAAAAACACTATATCTATAATACTTTCATAGCAAATCTTAAATAACAGATTATTATTGGTTGTTATTGATAGAAAAAAAATGTAATTTTATTAGTGAGTTTAAATTAGAACTAATAACAACTTATCAACTAAAATTGTTAGAAAAGTGTTGTGAAAATTTTGTAAATATAGTACTTTATAATAAAGAAATCACGTAGATTGCAAGATTCATTTTTTACCCAAAATTCATCTTCTTATTGACCCCCCAAAAATATATCCTGGAGCCGCCACTGCTTGGGTCTATGCTAATGAGCTAATATCTCAAACATGCAAATTTGCTAGGTAAGACAATAATTAAAATTAGTAAATCTTTTGTGTTGTATTCAAGATCTCCTATTTTTGTTGTAAATGACGCTTAGACCGTTTCTTAACCAAATTATTTCATGTTTAATTCCATCTTATATAAGCTTTCTTTTCGACCCAAAAAAAAAGGGTTATGGTAGAAACTTCACAATGACTATGAAATGACGCAATCTCATCATGTTCGACGGTGCATTACTCTCTCCCACACTCTCTTTGTCTATGTAGCAAGCGGCCCCTCGTAGAGAAAGAAACGAAGGTAATTAAAGTTTGAAAATGGACACGAGAGTGGAGGGAATCTGTAAACAAATGCCACACATTCAAACTTTTCGTGCCATCAAGTTGACCGATTTATTTGCTTTCCATTGGTACACGTGTCCGGATTCAGAAGACCGTGACACGAGCTAGAGTGTGACCATATCACTGTCCAGTACCCAACAATATATACCAATAAAGTATAACATCACTCTGTCGCGCGTCGCACATTTTTCCATCCCAACATGCACAATTCCGTTGGACACAGTCAACGCCTTTGCGGTCCCAAAAAACACACACCAATCCCCACAACTCCCTCTTGAGCGCGTGCATTACACATATTTACAATTGTTAATAAATCATATTAAAAAAGTTTTAATGCTATTATCATTGAAAATATAAAAAATTGTCAAAAAAATTAATTATTTTATCATTTTTCAATAAAATATTTCTAAAAATAGCTTCTAAATATTTTTCTATTAATATTAAAGTTCGAGTGGCTTTAGAATATTTGTCTTTTTAGAGAGTTTCAATGCCTTTGCGGTCCCAAAAACACACCAACCCCCACAACTAAGACTGTCCATGGGTCAAGCCGTGTTGGGTTTGTGCCCAACCCGAACTCGACTCGATTGCATCAGGTGGGGAAAAGTTTAACCCATAATTGATTCGGCCATAGTTTCGAGTCTGCTAGTTCGGGTTGTATCGGTTTTGGGTCCATATTGGTCGGTTTTGGGTTCGCCGGAGTGGAGTGAAATCTGGCTGAAATATTGTCGAATCTAGTCAGATCTAGCCAATATTTTCCTATATCTATAAAGATCGGGCCGAGATCTTGAAGGATTTGGCCAAAATATGCCTATATCGTCAGACTTAAGAGTTTGGAGTCTTTGGACTTATCGGTTTTTGGTTGAAACTCTTGATTTTCGACAAGGGAAGAACATCTCATTAGGCAGGTCGGGTTCGTCGGTTTCTCAAATAACTAACCCGTAACTCAAACCGATGGTCTCGAGTCCTTATGCCAGCAACCAGTGTCCGACCGAAACCAAGCTTTGATTGAGCGGTTTCGGGTGAAGATGATCAGGTTCCGGGTGGTTTGTAAGGTCCAAGCGAGTCGTGGACAGCCCTACCTACAACCCCCTCTTAAGCGCGTGCATTACACATATTATATATTAATATGAGTCATGTTAATAGAGAAAAAAAAAAAATAAGCTGTCAAAAAATCAATTTTTTTTTTCTTGGGAAAAGCTAAGGAATGCCTTAAGAACATTTGTTAGTAAAATATTTTACGAAAGTTTTTATGGGAAAAGAAAAAAAAAATCTAATATTTTGATAACTTTTTAAATTTTCCATAAAAGTTGTATAAATTTTTTCTTAAAATAATTTATTAAAAATTACCCTAAGAAAATTATGTGAGACAAGGGACTGCACATACCAAAAAATAGGCAAATGCTCAAAGAGGTCTTGTTTTTTTAAAGAAATTTTTTGCCATAGGGCACCGTTAATACAACTTTATTTTACTTTTCTAAAATGAACAAATGTGATTAAGGCATCTATTTAACTTTTTAATTAATTTATTTTTTCAACACCTTGAAACTCCTTTTGCTTTGGAGAGTGAGATTCAAATCAAAAGTCCTGGGCTAGAGCTACGGTACGATATCCAAGTCTGCCAAAACTATATGATGCGCTATGGTAGAGCTTTATTTTTTTTTTTTTTGAGAAACGGTAGAGCTTTATTATCTACCCCAAAATACCCGATATTGATGATACGGTATCCTTTTGTAATACATAATCTGAGGTGATGAACAGTTGAGGAGTGAGCAGAGCGTGCAGTGACTATTTAATTTCTTATTGATAATATAAAAGGGATATTTGCTTATTTTATTGCAAAAACTCGGCCAGTGTGCCGTTACAAATACCATACTTTACTTTTTAGTAGTTCATACTAGTAATATTCTACTTTCCTGCGCGCCAAACAACCCAAAAAATGACTCCATATTTTATAAATCAAGAAAATAAAGACAGAAAAAGAAAAAGAATAGAAAAAAGAAAAACCTGGAAAGAAAGGACAGGCGTGAAAGGCTTTCTCATAGGGAACCTTCGTCTGCTAACTCCATTTGGGTCTCTCTCTCTCTCTCTCACTCTCTCTCTGCCTCTCTATTGTACAGTCCTTGGAGAGAGACACTTGCTGATGAATATGGATATGGGTCTCTGCTCAAGCTTTAAACTTTTCATTGTATAATGAGCAGAGGCTTCAATCTCTTCTTCTCAGAAGAAGATGGCTCTGCAAGAAGAGGAAACCCAACAGCTGCTAAGTCCTGCAACGGTCATTGATGCTTTGTTCTGTGAGGAAGAGAGTTTAGAGGAAGAGAATGGTATTGGGGAAGAAGAGAGTGATGAGAATGTGAAAAAGCACTCATTTTTCCCTTCGGTTTTGCTAGAGAATGACTTGGTTTGGGAGGATGATGAACTTGTGTCCCTAAAATCCAAGGAGGGAGAGACCCATGTGTGTTTGAGCAGTCTGATCTCAGATGGGTCTCTAATGGTGGCTAGGAAAGAGGCTGTGGATTGGATTTTGAGGGTTAAGGCACACTATGGGTTCTGTGCTTTGACTGCTATTCTTGCTGTGAATTACTTTGATAGGTTTGCTTCAAGCCCCACGTTTAAGAGGGATAAGCCCTGGATGACTCAACTTGCTGCAGTGGCCTGTCTATCTCTGGCTGCTAAGGTGGAGGAAACCCAAGTGCCACTTCTTTTAGACCTGCAAGTATGTGGGATTTATTTTATGCAGTCTTGGTGTTTGTTAAAAGTGTTATGCTCTGTGTGTGTGTGTGTGTGTGTTACTTGGACTTTGTCTGTCATATTGTTATAATGTGGGATTCTGTGTTATGTTTAGGTGGAGGAATCCAAGTATGTGTTTGAAGCAAAGACTATTAAGAGAATGGAGCTTCTGGTGCTGTCCACTCTTCAATGGAGGATGAACCCGGTGACCCCAATTTCATTCTTTTATCACATTATCAGGAGGCTTGGTTTGAAGAACCACTTGCATTGGGATTTCCTGTTGAGGTGTGAGCGCCTTCATCTCTCTGTCATTGCCGGTAAGCTATCCAATGAGATTGATTGTCTGAATGCAATAGATATTGAAGGAAAGAGACATTCATTTGTGATCTATCTCAATTTCTAATCTTGTCTTTAATGTTGGGCTTTGGTTCCAGATTCAAGGGTAACAAGTCACCTTCCATCTGTATTAGCTACTGCAACGATGCTTCATGTAATTAGGGATATAGAGCCTTATAATCCGCTGGAATATCAGAATCAGCTTATGAGTGTACTTAAAATTAGTGAGGTGTGTATCTAATTACATTAATTTCTATGTTTTCGTGGAACTCCTGCTTTTGCAAAGATGTTCCAACCTTGATGATCTATTAGTTAATGTTTGATAATGTCTTTAAACAGGAAAAAGTCAATGAGTGCTATAAGCTGATCCTGGAATTATCTAATGGCCTTGGCCCCATTCACGACCAAAGCCGCAAGCGCAAGCATCTGTCCATACCCAGCAGCCCCAATGGCATCATTGACGCATCTTTTAGCTTTGATAGCTCCAATGACTCATGGGCTGCAGCGTCGTGCATTTCATCATCACCGGAGCCTCCTTTCAAAAGGAGTAGAGCACAGGATCAGCAGATGCGGTTGCCTTCACTAAATCGTCTGTCTGTTGAAGTGCTTAGTAGCCCTCGTTAATCTTTCTTTGTCTTAAATGTCTACTATTAAACATGGTATCATACATTTTCTTATTCGCATATTATTGGCAATATCTCTTTTTAAGGTGCAATTATGCTGTGTTCATGATTTATCGTTGCATTTCTGGCTGAATCTATGACAATGAATCAAGAGATCATATCCCAGTCCCCCATGGGTCTGATCTGAATTGGGAGGTGGGGATTATGGTTTGAGAATAATAAGAGATGAGTGCTTCTTTGTCCAAGTTCTTTAGTAGTTTTTCTTTTACTACATTTTCAGATTATGTATATATCACATGCTTACAGTCATAGATAAAGATAATTCCAAGACATGCCAGTTCTCGTTGGTTTAGGTGGTAGTGGAATTTTAATTGAGATATGCAACAAAAAGTCTCTAGTTGTTCTTCTTGAATGAACACACTGATGACTTGAGAGACTTTCAAAAAAAGACAGGTGAATACTAAACAGTGATTGTTAACTGATTTATTAATTTTGGGACCCCCTTTGGGGGGTGGTTATGGTGATAGATTGAATGAAATTCTCAACCCCTAAAGTTTGAAATAATCAAATCTTTAAGTTAGGTAACTGAATTTGAGAGCTCTTTCAAAAGGGTCAACCTCAACCTCAACTGCCGAAGTCTTAGTAACAACTACTTCCATGCCAGTAAACATCTCTCTCTCTCAAAATTCCTAGAACTGCAGATCATAAGGAATTTAGTACTTAAGGTAGTCTAGACATGTCTGCTGTGTTAAGCTATATGATATTAATTTCAATTTGCAAATATTGGTGACACATTATTTATTCCCTTGGTGATTTTTTCTGTTTATTACTGTTCTCCATTTATAAGGATCAATGTTCTCTGTGGATAACTGGTTCAAAACCTAGGCTTAATATGTTGGTATTGAATAAGCTTTAGTGGGAAGTGGGAACAGTATACAAATAATTATAGTGCTGTATCTAGAACGTCATCTTGTTCTGAGTTTTGTGACCTCCATTTTATTTTTAATGAGTAGAATAAGATAATATGGCATCTCATCCTGATTGATTACTTCAATTTGGATGAATTTGGAGTACCCTGTGAAAACATCATATTCCATCTGCCAATTGTGTGTGGTATAGCTTGTTCTTCAATTTCAGATAGGAATTGCTAAATTAAAGAACAATTGAGTAAATGAATGTCTTTCTCTTTGTTTTTGCTTTTGTTTGTTGGGTGAAAGTAAAGTGAGTTTCTTTGGAAGGCTGGTCTTGTAGTTTGGCAATTAGAGTTGCATTTGTGTTTTGCTGCAGGTCTTTCAGTATATTAAGCTATTTTTGCAATCACTTGTCCACATTTCTCCAATCTGCTTAGGGGCCTAATTGATTTGTGGAACTAACATTTAATATTCTCTGCAAAAGCAGAATTGGACTATTACTTATCCATTGTGATTAGGCTGTGTTTTATTGTTTATTGGTAGAATGCTTGTGATTATAAAGTGAAAATTTAAGAAAATTTAATAGTACAATAAAGGACAGCAATGAAAGAGATTTATTGATTGAATTTTGATCCTTTCAACTATATACATCCTGGAAAAGATAAAAGCTGGGAGGCTGAGAATTTAAGTATATGGGAATTTGGAGTATAAAGTTTGTGGGGATGTCCATTGTGAATAAATTTGTATTGGGAAAAGTGCTTATGAAATTTAAACAAGAACAACAGTCCAATCCAGGACAGGAGAAAGATATGTTTTCTGGAAGCATTTTTATACTTTGTACTATCGAGAAACCTGAAAAGATTAAAGATTGAAGAATACTGAAAGCTTTTGGGGGTGGACTATGAATCTACCACTAACCTTTTGATTTTGTGGGGATGACTTTGTTCCTGTGTCCCGCTTTAGCTTTTACGCTTTTAGTTTCTTATAGTGGGCATAGATTAACAATTATGTCTTTCTTATCATAATTCACACAAAGAGATTTTCTACTCACTAGCTATGCTGGTTAAGCACTTATTACCCCAATCTTTTTTATGGGGGCTAAGAACCAAGAACAAAAAAACTTGCAACGAGCTAAATGTGGTTAACCACTTAACCCTGCTTGGTACTAATAAAATAGTAATTCTGGAATGTTGACAGTTCTGCTTTGAAGTCTCAAATGTTGACAAATGGTTTCCAATGAGATGGCTCACTGAAGCTCAGTAAACAGAAAATGAAAGATTGATTTTTTCCTCATGTTTGGTAGAATGGAGTAGTTGAAATTAATAATAATAATAAAAAAGTGGTCAGATTATTATTTTCTATCTGGGTTCATACTTTTAATCCCAAAATGGGAAGCAAATGAGAAAAAAAAAAAGTTTTACATGGGTGATTAGATAAATCGTCCTTTTTTTTTTTTTTTTGAGAATATTCTAATTTATAATTTATTACTAAAAATAATTCAATATAAGAATACAAACCTCTCCCAAATAGTATATATATATATATATTTAAATGCTAACAGTGGGTACTCGTTAATAATCCATTTAAAGAAAGTTTTTACAGAAATGAAAAAAAAAAAAAATTATTATTTTGACAATTTTTTTCATTTTTCATATAAGTGGTATCTAAATTTTCTTAAAATAGATTATTAATGAATGTCCTAAGACGACTGTTAATATGACTCCATTTTTAAATAGCATGAAAATGATTAGGAGTAAAACATACCATGATAACTTCTAGAAATAGAAGCTATAGTGAGAAACATTAGTCATAATCATAAGTGAGATAGGTAAAGCTTTTAGCATTCAAGCAAAAGCCAGATGGCATGCACCACACTAATGAAAATGACCATTCCATAATTTCCTTTGTCTCACCTATTATTAAATCTCGAGGGCAAGGGCCGCAGCCTGGTCCTAGAAACAGGCATGGGTAAATACAATTATGTGCCTTTTGATTAATAATTATTGCTTCATGGTGTGCGCCTACTAACTGCTAAGTACATGGGAATTAAATATTAAAAAAAACCAAAAATTTTGACATGGAAATAAACTATTTTTTATAGTATGCGTGCCCTTAAGACACACATTAACTATTAATTTTGAAAAAGTTTTTATGAAAATTAAAAAAACTGTCAAAACAGTTAATTACTTTTTCATTTTTTTATAAAGAGTTTTCTAAAATGGTTTACTAATGTATGTCCTAAGGGTGCATGTTAGTAAATCCAGTTTATATATTGTAGGTTCTAGTTAGCTCAATTAGTAAAGTCTCTTGTAAAATATCTAGAGTTCAACTCTCTTATATTATAAATCAATTTGTGTCTTAATCTAATAATAAAGAACAATCATTATAGAACAATTATAGAACAGATGTCATAAGTTAAAATTCTATATCATCTATCAAAAAATTACTAGGTTATTTGTTTGGAGATGTTACATCAATTTGTAAGGCTGTTGTTACAAAAGTGTTAACACCTTTACAGCTTTAGCATTATCATTCAAGAACATGTAAAGCGAAAAAATTGCCTTCATGGTAGAAGTTTCAAAAGCCATGGCTTTCGGTATGTTGGAGGCAGAGCGAGGGTGACATTGCAGTTGTACTTGCACTCATCATCTTGGGTTTTTATTACCAATGCAAGAGTTGGCACCCAAGGATTTGGACAGGGAAGTAGTGAGCAATTATAACCCATAAATGTATGCATCCACCGAGTGGACTTGAGGCGATATAGTCTTGTTCTCATTACTACACAGCTAGACTAGTCGCAAAGTGCAAACGCACTAACATAAATTTTCAACTATCTTCAACATCCCAGGCTGCACCCAACCTTTAATGTGTTTTTCTCATTGTACATGCATCTAAATTTCTCCAGCAGAAAACTGTGTTTGTGATTTTTGGTTACAACTTATAATCTAATCTTTATTGTTTATCACCAATGATTGAATGCATTAATGAATCCAGCATCAATGAGGCCAAAAACAAAGAAGAAACCGTGTCATCTAAGCTGTCCAAAAGAGTTAAGCTGTAAATTTTCAAATTTACACTGATTATTATATGCACTTGAGGTTGGAAACTTTGAGTGGATGTGATCAAAATAAAAGAAGATCTTTGTCTATCCTGTATTACTTCATTGTCCTTTCTTGCTATAAAGGTCACACTCTCTCTCTCTTAAAATTTTTTTAGCTTTATTTATTTTATTTTAAAGAAACAAAATAATTGATGCAAAACAGTTAAAAGATGGAAATGATGGAATAGTAAACATGGCACACGTGATACAACATAATTCAGAAGTGGTTGGGAACAGCTAGAAAGCTTGTTTTCAATATATTGTAGGTGAAAAAAAAAGCATAGTACTCTCTTGTTTCTTCTGATTTTGAATCTGAAATGGGCTGCAAACCGATTGGTGAATCAGTAACTAATATCTCAGTCTGGTCTAGTCAAGCAGTCGAAACTATTGTTAGGTTCTAAAAGTTTAGAACAATTGACAAATCGTGAATACAAACTTATTTAGATATAGTCTATAGGTATTCTTAGACAATGCTCAATGTGATTCGAGTCAAGATTCAAGAACATACAAGCTGTAGAAAGAGGAATTTGAAATGTGCCTAATTCGACCAATCGAGAAATAGGCTCGACCGATCGAAATACATATCTGCAGAATTTTATTTCAGCTCAAACTCTACTTAAACGTATTGAGTTTCAAGTAAAACACTACTAGTATATAAAGGAAACCCTAAGCACATTTTTATAAGGCTTTTTAGAGAAAGAAGAATGTGCCTCTTTTGTAGATATAAAGCTCTCTAAAGTCTTCTACCGGTGTTATCCCTTGAAGAATCTCAAGATTCAATGTTGTAGAAGTTGTTGCATACAAGATCAATGTTTAAGGAGATCCAAAACCTTTGAGTGGAGTCTCAAAGTCACAAGTGTGGGCGCTTGTGTTGCAAAGGCCTAATAGAGGAGTCTGTGGATTCGGAATTTGCACGTGGTGGTATCAGTAGGTTCTACATGTGATAACAATAGGATGTTAGTGGTCTAAATCTTATTGTAAACTTCAATTCTCTATAGTGAATTTGCTTTTTATCTTGAGGATAGCTAAGTCAAATCCTCCCCAATTTTTACTGGTTTGGTTTTCCTAGGTGATCATATCATTGTGTTCTTTATTTTCCGTTACTTTACATGATATGACTTTATTGTTTTAACCTAGATCTAAACTAACAAACTTGTTAATCAACTTGGCTTAATATTAGGTTAAACATATTGTGTTAAAGTGTCTAAAAGCTACAACTCTATTCCTAGCAAAACTTAAAATATGTACTTTCATGTTCATGGGATAATTTAAGATGGTTAAGATTTAGGGCTAGGCCTCCTCAAGCCTAATTTATCAGTAATGTAATTGCCAGAAAAACATGTAAAAAAAAAAAAAAAAAAAATATATATATTTTTTTTTTTGGTCAGAGAGAAACCTTTTAAACTCTACTTATATTAATTTTATAGGAAAATTACAACTTACCCACTTGTGGTTTGCTTGAAATTTAACTGTTTACCTGTGATTTTATTTTTGACACTTTACCCACCTGTGGTTCATTCCGTCAATGCTCCGTAACCCACCTCCCCACATGCCATTAGTCTAACACGTTTCATCCCAAAATTAGAAAACAAAATGGATCAAACACTCCTCTCCCCAAAACACTCTCATGCTTGCTCACCCACTCAAAACCAAGGATGCTACCCACTACCCACCCGAGATCTTAGACCAAGGATCATCTAGGTAATTTCATGCAAGGAAACTAGCAGTTTCTTTACAAGGATATTATTTTGTTTGGCTGAGGAAATCTTCTAGCATGAATGAGGCCAAAAAAGAGACTGTAGTTTCAAGTTCACCATGTCAAATAAGTTAATTGGTTATCAATGACCTCACCACTGTCACACAAAAAATTAAAACACATTCACATGGTGAGTATTCAAACATTTTGTGACAACACCAAATTCCAGCCATAGGCCTTTAAATTGGAAATAAAGCTCCCTGACATCCAGCTATCATTCGAAATATCCTAATACCAAGATCTTCAAGTTAATTCAAATGCCCAAAACATAAATCTTCAGGAACTCACCCTAGAGAAAGAAACCCAAACAGATCAAGACCCAAAATGTTAACAAAAAATCGCTATTGGGTAATAATCAAAATTCATAATCAAGAGGATTCCGCATTACCCATCTCACCAAGAAAGAAAAACCAAACATGCAAGACATCAATTGAAAAAGAAAAAGCATATTCATTGAGTGAAGAATCAATCAATTAATCAAACTCCACACAACATTTTCACTCAACACAAAACCCACTTTGATTATGCCCCAAAAAAAAAAAAAAGCATTCACATTCACAGTTCCAAACACACCCATTTGCCCACCAAATTTTTTTTTTTTTTTTTTTCTTAAAACTCTAAATAAATAAAAGAAACTGTAGTTTCAAGTTCACCACGTCAAATAAGTTAATTGGTCATCAATGACCTTACCACTGTCAGGCAAAAAATTAAAACACATTCACATGGTTAGTATTCAAACATTTTGTGACAACACCAAATTCCAGCCATAGGCCTTTAAATTGGAAATAAAACTCCCTGACATCCAGCTATCATTCGAAAGATCCTAATATCAAGATCTTCATAGCTGAGTTCATAGATAATTACTCTGGTAGCTAACTATAACAAATACCCCATTTAAATGTGAACTAAGTATTTCTCTGAGTTCTCAGCATAAACACAAGGTGTGACAGTGGCCTCTGTAAGTGTAAAACTTGTATGTGACATAGTTGTAGATACAGTGCATACTGTAAAGGCATTATTACATTTAATAATGCTTGCACTCTTAACTATGGCCAAATTCTTATCACAGTAAGCTTCCATACCTCAACCATAAGGTAAACTGTGCCATAATGAAAACATCCATTAATTTTGTCTAGTTGTTGATGATCACAAGCTTTCAAATTTGTGACTGCCTTTTCCTTAATTTCCCTTTCCCTATTAATAATTTTTCATATCGTTCTCTAGGTGAGATATTTTTGTCATTAGGTACTAGAGTTGCTTTTAAATCCACACACCATTCTTCACACCTAATGTAGAATTAGAGGCTTCACACTATAATGTGTAATAAGTTTGTTCACAATAGTAATTGAAAATTACACACGTATATAAGGTCCAGTTAAATGCTTTTCACTTGTGAAAGTATCAAGTTTAGTTGCACACTCGCTGGATTGATATGGCATAATTGCTTTAAGATAAGGTGCATAAACCTTTGATAGCTGCCTAAGTTATGCCTGTAAAGAAACACAAACAACAAGGGTAGGTTACAGAATTTCTATCTGAGTATATCATTACAATCAAAATGTTGTAAGATGAGAACATTAGAAAAAGCCTGTCTTATCTTGCCTTGCTAGAGATGTTGCTTGATAGCCAATCAAGACCTTCATAAAGTCCTTGGCCATTAGTGGCACATGCAGCTTGGATGTACCTGTAGCAGAAAAGTTTTAGTTACACAAAGTGAAACCATGTAAAGGCAAACAAACTTAGATTCATCCATCTTAGTTCCTTAAAACTATATCATGTTAGTGACACTTGAATTAATTCCTGTATGGATTTAGAAATTGTGACACGATGTGTAAGTCATTTAGTCCCAACAATACGGCTTTGAAAATCTAGTAGAGTGATTATTTGGACATGAAATAGAATATACCAGCGGCGTTGACGGAGTGAATGAAGGCCTAGTTTATCAGTGATTTCAGAAACACTCATAGCATTTGGAAGGTCTTGCTTATTGGCGAATACTAGTAAAGTTGCATCGCGAAGCTCATCCTGCAGCAAGGAAGGACACTCTTAGTGCTCCTTTCATGACTTTAAAACCTACTAATTTGACAACTGTTTAATAAGGCAATTCAAACAGCTTTTTCGATGAACTGTCTGGAAAACCAAAAAGAGAGATGGAATGAGTTTGAGAAATTTGAAGAAAGATATAACTGACCTCACTTAGCATCCGGTGGAGCTCATCTCTGGCTTCTGAAACTCTTTCCCTGTCATTGCTATCCACCACAAAGATCAGACCTTGGGTGTTCTGAAAGTAGTGTCTCCATAATGGTCGAATCTATACAGCATTGGATTAGTACAAAATACACTTCATTGTTTTGATTTACAATGTGGAACCACTGACTTGTATTCTTGATTATGGAACATAATACAATGCACATGTAACTTAATTTAGCAATATCTGACATCAATTAAAAGGCACCCCCGGACACCAATTCACAAAATGTCATCTTTATTGTTAGGTATTGAAAGAAAGAAAGATTTGAAACGATCAAGTTTTATACCTTGTCCTGTCCTCCTACGTCCCAGACTGTGAAGCTAACATTTTTGTATTCAACAGTTTCCACATTGAATCCTACCTCATTAAAAAATCAATCCATCATTCAATATTGTTAGATTAAATTCACCATTTCCTAACAACTTAAGCTTTGAAACAACCGGTAATTTATCAAATATCTTTGTATCATATCTGGTATTTCAGGAACATTTACATGATTTTCTACAAGATTGGAAAGCTCACACACCCTCTCTGTATAAAGAAGTTGCTGATTGAGTGAGCTTTTCGATCATAAGAATGCAGAAATTATTAACTAGCTTTGTTTATCTTTTCTACTAGCTCCTTTGATAACACATGAATATATCCACGTCTTTGAAAGAAAGGCGAATCTATCAAAGTTCCTGATAAAATAAAGGCTTTAACGAGATTAAAAGTAATGGCGCACAATTATTACAACCATGTTTATGAGTGTCATAATCGCCTGAAATGTCTTTAAGCATTAACAGTTTATTTATTCATAGATCTTAGGCCAGAATCAAGTCTTGAGGATAGATAACATAAGCCAAGAGTAAGTACCAATAGTGGGTATTGTAGTAACAATTTCTCCAAGTTTCAGCTTATAGAGGATAGTTGTTTTCCCCGCTGCATCAAGACCAACCATAAGAATCCTCATTTCTTTCTTAGCGAAAAGCATCTTCACTAGCCGAGAAATTGCCAAACCCATTGCTGAAACTGTTTCAACCGAAAATATGGGTTCATTCAAAGGCTAAATAAACTCAATCTATGAAGAGGAAAGGGAATAATAGAGGCCTTACCTGAACAGAAAGTTGGAAGAAGGAAATTCAAGTTATGCTTTCAAATGGCATAAGAGGCTAAAGAAATATATGCTTGTACATTAAATAATCTATACAAGAGTAGGACGTATCCTGAAGGCATAAAGTGGTAAGGGAATAGGATTCTGATGAAGATTGGAGAAGAATAAAGCAAACTAGCTTGCTTCAACTTTCGGTGGTTCCCATTGTCAATTTGCATACATTTTGAAGCTGTTTTTTACCGTTGGAATAGGCACTAGTGGAAGTCAGTGGGCAAGTTGGGCGGGAAAAAGAATTTGTCTGGGTCCCAAATGTCAGAGAACAAGATGTGTACTCCTCTTACATTAGTCTTTGATTTGGTGCATATTTAGGCTTTAAGCTTCTCGTATGTCGGTTTCATAGTACGCATATAACATTTAGGCTTTATTCTTCTCAAAGTTAATTAGTCTTTGTTTTGGTGCATACTGTTATAGATTGATTTGCCACTTCATGATGTAGGCAGGTAATTTTTAGATGCAGCATAAGTTGAATTCAATTTTAGGAAGGTTCTTAGTAGATAGATGCGTATCTTTGGAAAAGAAGACTGCAGTATCTATTTTTCCTTTCAATATAGATTGTCCATCAACGCCAAAACATATCGCGGGATTGGGTGCTAGTTGATGTACATGTATTTGACGTGATATTCATGATATTTGGTAACAGTTTATACTCCTATGATACTCTAGTGAAAGATGCTCACCCAAAGTCATATCTTATAGTATGCGGAAGTGGAACCATTGGTCGTAATTTGATGATCTTTACTAAGCCTACTTGCAAGACTGTAATTCAAATGTGAATGACAAGCTATGAAATGAGAAATTTTAGACATTATAATGTAGATCGTGCATAGCAACATGAGCTTTGGGTCACTAGGGGCAGAGAATTGTAACTTCCACATGACATAGCAAATGAGCCACCAAACTCAAAACTAGAGATCAATAAAGAAATTTGTGAAATAAAATTGATGGTACAAAGTATAAACCATCCAATCAATGAAATTATAAACCATCCATAGGCAGGATTTAAAAAAAAAAATGCCTATAGAATTTTCATATCATATTTTATACAAGAATTGTGCCACTATTTTCTAGAGATGGCATCCTTGGCGGATTGGAGAGTAGTTTCCAAAGCAGCAGCAGCCTCAGCCAAGACACCACCGCTGGTGGTTGAATTTCCAGCAGAATTGGGGCTGGTGAATGACCTGCACGTTCTTCTGCTCTTGGCCTCCGCCTGCCAAAGACCAGTAATCCACCGTGTCCACCCTCACTTCCGTGGCCTTCTTTTCTCCTGTATTCTCCGTCACCTTATAAAATTGAACTCAACAAGTTTTATAATGACAGAGGAAATTAATTATGAGATCAGCCACATCAAATTTCACATAAAGAAAAATATATGAAATAAAGCATTATGATTATACCTCTGTGGCTGATTGGTTCATGTTGAAGATTACTCGGACCCAAAAACAAAACTATTGCAGGCAAATGCGCTTTGCTTAAAATGAGCCTCTCAAGTGATCATGGAGAATTTATGTACTAGAAATTTGACTTTCCTTCCCTTCCTATTTTAAAGGAGAGTTCATTGCTTTTGATTCTCAGAAGGACGTTTAGTTAGGCAGAAGATAAGGATCTGCATTGAGGTCAAAGCTCTCCAAGCAAACACATCCACATGATACCCTTTCAGATCCTAAGATTTATAATATCAATATCGACCCCCACTAGCTGTTTTGAACCGCCAAGATATTCTGCATCTCTCGTCTTAGCCCACTGCAGGTTTTGAACTGTGCCTCTAAATGACAATTGTCAATACCAGGTACTAACAAAGAGAGACCCCCTGCATAGTCTGATTGCAGGATTTTGGCCATTGGAAACAGTAGTGACGTAGTTTCAGAATGACCAGCAACATGCAGCTAGTATTTTTTTTTAAATATGGTATCAATATGATAATTTATGTAAAGGATGAGATTCTTGAGAAGGTGTTTTAAAGGTTTCAGTATAAAGGACCATAAAATTAAACAAAGAATCAACTCCTTATACATTACAGTACTAATTCTCAACCAAAAAAAAAAAAAAAGGAGCAAGTTATAGATTCTCAAATTTCAATTAAACAATTACTGATTGCAACATCAATTGACCAGTGAGAGCAACTAATTCTTATTTATTAAAAAATAATAATAAGAAGAATAAAAGGGCAATGCCATGGATAAATTGCATTCCAAAAGACTGCATTAAGGTTCTCCCCATTGAGCAACATAGGGTAATGCAACTTACAAAAAATCCTAAAAGCAGAAAGGAGAGTTTCGTTATCAAATCTCCTAGGGAGAGAACATAGAGCTTTGAAAGACTGAAGCATATGTATAACCTGCACATCCATTTCATTACTTGTTTGAACTACAATTGACACATCGAAGGACTGGAAACATATAGGCAAGATATTCTATAGAACTGTTTTGCAAAGATGCAAATGAGATTACATCCACAAAAGGAGATAATCAGATCATAAGGGGTGACCCACTGCAATGGACATCAGAAACATCAGAAATCCTTTGCCTTGGAGATAATGTTGTAAAGCTGGCAGCATCAACATCGAAATTCACAATATTTTTTCTCTTCTGAGTTTCTGAACTGCTTTTCTCTTCCGAAATCTCAGCAATGGGACTCAATGGCTCTGCTTCCTTCTGCTGAGAGGACAACATGGCTTGAGCTTCTGCCATCACTGATGCATCATCATCTGTAGCATAAAGAATCTTCTTTATTGCTTCAACAACCTGCAAACAAAGAGGAAATCGTCAATTTTAATAGTCAGCACTATTTCTTGTGAAGTAGTTCGCCCACCACAAAATAAAATAACTAAACAGTAGTGTACATACAAGTAAATGTTCAATTTCAGGACTTTGACAGAGAATCTCAATATCCCTCAATTTCCCAAAGTAGAAATCCCTCTCCTTCTCAAGGCTATCCACAGACAGCTTCAACTCCGTGATCTGCATTGAGATTAGTATTAGAGTCTCAACATGCTGAATCAGAACTTCACTTATTACACTGACTAAAGTATTTAAGTACCTTTTCATCATATGCAGGGCCTCCACTAGAAGTAGGTCTCGGCGCCTTTTGTGACTGATTTGCAAGGTTTACAGAAGATACTTCATTCCTTCGAGCGTTGTGGGTGGACTGAGCTTTAGGGGCAGCTGTAGAACTTTTGGTTGAAGATTGGGACGGAGCAGCTTTCTTCGTTACTTCTTTTCCTCCCTTGCTAGCCTCTCTCCTCTCCGAAGGATTGTAACTAGCAGCATATCGCCCATTTAAATATAAGCTCTTCTCAAAGTCAAAACAAACAAATCATCCAAAGCCTACAAATTCTTTTCTACTTAGCTACACCAAAATGCCTGTTCACCTTTAGCACCATCGAGTATAAAGTTGATAAAGGATGGACATATAACAACATTGACTACAAAATAACCTTACAATATTGTCTACAAAATACATCAACATTTGAATAATGAGAAACTTTATAAAATATAAAAAAGTTAGGAAGTGAATTATAAAAATAAAAATTTTAAATTTAAAAAAAAAAAAAAAAAAAAACTGTGCAATTAGATTTAATTCTGTTTGTATAACTTATTTTTGTAGCTTTTTGAAAATGGACCATATAAAAAAGACCGCTGAACTGAACGGGAACTTTATAACAAGAGTAGAAATATTTTTAATAAAAAAAATCTCTTATAGTTCATCACAGAAAATGAAAAATATCACCATATTATAGAGTAATTGAAATTTATCGCATAAAATCCTAAATTAGTTCCCTATATAGCCTTCAAAGCATCATTAATTCTATGCGGAGCACCAGGTAGCTTTTACAGACCTCCAAATTACATTCCAACAACATTTCTCAATTATTAAGGCATCATAATTCTTTTTTTTTTTTTTTCCCTTTTTGAAGGACACAAAAGTATTTGAACCAAATTCATCAATGTCACATACAAAAATGCAAAAAAATATGAATAAACGAGTAAATTTACAGCTCTCATATAACCTAACATCCAAACAAAGTAAAAGATATTACATTAATAAAACTCATCAGCTCCAGATAAAAAGGAATTAAAATTCTATCAGCAAATAGTTGACACTGTAAAGTTCAAACCAAGCCAAACAGCACAAGGAAATCGAGATGATTGTATCAATTCCTATCTAATTGAAGAGAGTTGAAATTAAAATTACCTGTGCAGAGCGCCTCCATTGACGGAATCGCAGTACCGCTTCATCCATTGCATGAACTCCAAATTATCAAGCGGCCTTCCTTTTACGAGCTTGCTCACCTCAATGTGCTAATGACCACAAATTTCAAAACGTGTTCCAATCAAATTCTCAAATCAAAACAGATTAAAAAAATTTCAATTTCCAGATCTAGAAATTGAAAAAAGAGAAAAAGGAAAAAGAAAGAGTCAGAGAAAAACCTTAGTGATTTTGAGTTTGTTAAACACGTCCTGAAGAACCTTGTAGTTCTGGATCATCTCGTACTCGTTCTTGGCGTCGAAGTTAACCTTGTGCATCGGCACCATCCCCGGATGAGCAGCGTCCATTAGCTGGCAGTGAACCGCACCAGAACAAGCCTGAAATTCACAAATAGAGCATTTTTCCGTGTAGAAAAATTCGTTCGATTACATAAGGAAACGAAATTTTGATAGTAGTAAAAACGAATAATTTCGAGTTTAGGGTTTGGAGAGCAGAGAAAACAAACCTCTTCGACTTTGGAGAGGTTGAGTTGGAGAGTGGAGTTGATCCAGGCTAAGATCTCAGACCTGCCTACGAAATAAGCTGAATCCATCATACCGATATTGGTCGCCATTTTTGCTCTCTCTCAGTTTCTCTGCGTTGAAGAGAGTGCTTATTTGTGTGTGTGTGTGTGATACTTTCTAACGGTTCTAAGGTCTATTTAGAAGAGAGAGAGAGTGTGGGGAAATTTTAAAATGAGAGAGGAGCGGGATTTTTTGAATTCAATTCAAAGGGAATGGACCAAATTAACCTTTTGGTCCGAGTCCGGGTTATTCGGGTTAAGGCTTTCTATGTAAAGGATGGCCCAACTTTCTTTTACAGCCCAGATATAAAGTAAGACGACATTTTTTTTTTTTTTAAAAGACGCCAATATTTGACCGGATTAGAGTTTTTAACTTTTGTGTCTCGTTATTGTGTGCCCTTAACAAATTCAAAGCTTTTTCAATTTTTGATAAATTTTTTTAAAATTTTTTTTACTATTGTGTATCCTTAGTAAAATCCTTAACTTTTTGGTCACAACTCGAGTTGACAGTTACTAATTTTAAATTTGGAGTTTTTGCTCACATGCCCTTAAAAAATTAGTCCCGTTACTAAGATGCAAAAAATTTTCACTATTGTTGAAGTAACACACAAACACATTGTAATTGGTACTAACAAAAGTTAAAATTATTAGCAGCATATCTGAAAGTAATATTCTAATTACAAGTTACCTTGTTACTTGCTAGCAATTGTAAACAAAATTGTAAATATTTTTAAATTCAAATGTTAATATTTGACAAATGTCAGTGAGTTGTATTTAGTTTGATGCTAGCTTGACATGTCTGTCTTGTTCTTTAGAAAATGCTGGTGTTGAGTTGGATTGATAATATGAGATTCCATTCCTAATTTAGGTTATTAAATGTAATTTGTATTATTTATAAGGGGATTTTCCTCTTTACACTGGACTTTTATGTGGTTCAAAAATACCTCTAAACCTTAGGCTTAATTGGGAAAAAACTTGAGGACAACCTGGTAAAAAAATATCTCCAATTTCATTTAAAATGTCTACAAAATAGGACTCTCTTCTACTCATCTATGTCTTCAAAACAAGCTTACCCAAAATTTAAATAAATAAATTAAAAAAACAAAGAAAATTATGACACTTGACCCCCAAAAAAAAAAAAAAAACATTAGGTTAATGAGTCATGTATTACTGATTGGCTAGGCTCTATCAACATTCACCTCTGATTGGCAGCATTAGGTTTTTTTTTTTTATTGGCCAGCCTTAGATTTACATTAACTATTGACCCCCCAGACTTTTATACACATTTTGGGAAAGAGCACTAATTTTTTCAGTTCATATGTTACATGGACAATGCCACATTAAATGTATGATTAGACTAGGAGTTCATCATTATTAAATGTTGCGCAGAAGATGATTACCCGTAGGAGTATAACGATAGTAACTCTAGTTTATTTCTTAAGAAGTCAATAATTTCAACAAATTCAATAACCATCTCGGAATCCAACAAATTAATATAGTAGTACATTGTGAAATGACTTAATTATTTCACTAATATTGGGCCAACTCAAAGCCCAAAAACATACTTTATTTAATCAATTAACACGAGACAAGGCAAGAGACTAGCATCATATAGTAATTCCTAGGGTGGAAAAAAAAAAGTATCAATCCAAGGGTTCCTTCCTAGTTTCTAAAAGGGAATGGACTGAAAGTGAGTCCAAAATTAGCAGGGAAAATTAGTGTCACACAACAAGATCTATTCAATGACCTCACGAAATTACAACAAGAACTTTGAACCAAATGACAACCCTATTAGTCGATCATACATACACCTCTCTCTACAAAAGTGTCCTATCTTCTTAGGGACCGTAATAATGTGATGATGAAGTTGAGGATGGGACTTTCTCAAGAACTTGTAGGACTTCTTTCATTGCTGGTCTTTTATTTGGGATTGGAGAGGCACAACTATACCCTAACTTGAAGCAAGCTAAGAGGGACTCTTCTTTGCCCTCCACGTCAGCTCTGATTGCCACATCAGCCATCCTCAAAGCCCTGCTCTTATCTTCAACCACAATCCCAGTTCCTTGGGTCAAGTCATCTAAAACTATAACCTTCCCAGTGAGAAGCTCAAGCAATATAACCCCAAACGAGTACACATCCCATTTTGGGTTGGGCTTTAGGCTCCTAAGCGATTCGGGTGCATGATAAGGGGATACACCCAGTGAGCTAGGACTTGGGCTTGGGCTTGGCCCAATTGTAAGATCTTGAAAGCTGTCTCTTGAGGCCGTGGATCTCTTGCTTCCAAAGTTTCGGGCCGATATTCCGGCCTTATAGCTCGTGTCACCCGATACGAGCCTCTCGAGCCCAAAATCACCAATTTTGGGCTCCATATCATTGCCCAAGAGAATGTTGCTAGGCTTCAAATTTCCATGCACGTGCTTCTTCTCGTGGAGGTGTGCAAGCCCGCGGGCCACACCTTTTGCTATCTTGAGCCTGAACTCCCATGGTAGATGGCAGGGTGAGGAACCCACTTTCCCTGAAATTCCACTTTCCCATTATCAGTTTCCAATTGACATATCCGTAGTTGAGCAAAAGGTGTCACTAAAATAAGGTCATTTCATTTTCTACTAAAGTAGCCACACACAAAAAAGACACAGATAAAAGAGAAAGTTTATATCCATAAAATATAATTGACAAAAAAATTTCACAAACAATTGATGTGGCAGATCATATTATTAGTGATCATATTATTAGCGAAGTAACTGGTAAGCAAATAAACAAAATAATTATTAGTGTTCATATTATTAGCGATGTAACTGGTAAGCTAAAGAAAAAAAAAATGTTAGTGATGAGTAATGTCCTAGCATTTGTGTGCAAATGGTATCATCAATTTTTGTGTGTATGGCTAAAATAAATGCAATTGCAAACTGTGTGTTTCGAATTACGACATTTTGTTACGTGTATCACTATCAGACTCTGAGGTCTAAGTTTTGACTTTTTATGCATTAAAAACAGTGTTCAGCTACCTACTCCACCGTCAACGTTGTGTTCACACAGTGCACCCTAGCAAACACCCATAATATCACGCTATCGTGCGCAACAAACCCAGACACTCACACACATAGAGAATGAACTTACTGTAACGAGCATTGGCAAGGCTGCCATTGGGGACGAAGTCATAGATGATGAGCTTTTCATCGACTCCCCAATAGAACCCACGAATTCGAACCAAATTGGGGTGCACCAACTTGGCTATGACACGGACCTGGTTCTCGAAGTCCTTGAACCGTTCCACACTGCTCTCACCAATTCTTCGAACCGCAAGTGCAGTCCCATCTTCAAGCACAGCTTTATACATTATACTCGAACCTGTGGCACCCAATATATAAGCTGAAGCCTTTAACAGTGTCTCAAGCTCAAGTTCTCTCTCCCCATCAACGATCACCAGCGTCCCTCCTTTGCTTTGTTCCTGCTCTTGCTGCCGTTGATTTTCTTGACTGATCTTTTGACCGCCTTGCCTTTCTTGTTCGTTGTCAGAGTTTGAGGCCTCTGAGCCTTCTTCTCCTTCAGTTGTCTTTCGCAAACACGACCACCTTGTGAACCCTCTTGACTCAGAGGACGAAGATGACCAATTATCCCTTGTAGCGTTAGCTTCATTCTTCAGTGCATTCTCGGCGTTCTTCTTTTTCTTTAAGTGGTACATATATAAGAAAATCAAAGCAAGAATTCCAAGAGCTGCAACATCTCCAAGTACAATTCCTATGATCGTTGCTGGTCTCAGCCCACTTTGCGTATTTTGCTGAGATGAACCAGTTGATGACCCGGGTGACATGGTCTCTGGGGTTGGGTTCATTGTCTTTGGGATTGCAGCAATAGCAGGAGGAGAGGTAGGGGCAGAGGTATTATCAGGTGCTGATGAAGGAGAAGAGAGAATCGGACAAGGATTATTAGTTCGTTCCCCACACAGATCAGGATTCCCAGAAAATGATTTGGGCTCTTGCTTCATGAAAACTTTAGAGTCCGGGATTCGTCCTGTGAGATTGTTGAATGACAGATCAATAGTGGCGTTACCTGGAATTTCCTGAGCAAACTCTGGTGGGATTTTCCCGGAAAGTCTGTTGTAGGAGATGTTTAAGTAACGTAGACTAGAACCACCAAAGTCAAGAGGTAAAGATCCATTGAGGAGATTCGAGGACAGATCTAAAACCTGAACAGATTCAAACCCATTAGGAAGAACACCAGAAAAGTAGTTGTTTTTCAAAGAAACAGTGGTTAGATTAGTCAAAGAAGTGAGATTGTTGGGCACATTTCCCGCCAAGGCATTGTCTGAGAGGTTAAGGAATTGAAGGTTTTGAAGCTGGCCTATGGTCTCTGGTAACCCACCAGAGATCAAATTGTTTGACAAGTCAAGAAACTGGAGCTGGGTTGCGTTGAAAAGTGAGGAAGGAAGAGACCCATTGAGAGAATTGTTGGAAAGGTTGAGACTTTGGAGGTGTTCAATCATGCCCAGATTGGCAGGAATTGAGCCTAGAAGCTGCGAATTTTGGAGAGCTAAACCAGACACCCGAGGGGAATTAGTATTGGCTAAGCCTTGAGCTACACATGTAACTCCTTTCCATGAACATGGAGTATCATCGTTGTAGTTCCAGCTCTCTAGCACACTCGAAGGGTCACTGAGAACTGAGTACTTGAAAGAAAGCAACAGAATACCATCTGTGTTAAGCCCAAAAGATTCAAATACAAGAAGAGTAAGTGCAAGAATTCTCCACCATAAATGGAGATTAACACTATGGTGGCTCATCATTTTACACGGTGATAATACCACATCTCTCCAAAGGTGTGAGAGAGAGAGAGAGAGAGAAAGGGCGAGGTAAGTAACTGAGATTTATGATGACGCAGGGTCCATGTGACTATAGATTGTTTTTAAAAAAAATGAAAAAAAGAAAACAAAATAAATGAGAAGAGTAGAAGAAATGAACAGCTCACCAAACCAAAACTTGGTACCAAAATGCTCTCTGTGCAAGTTCAGCTCTGCACAGCTATTAATTATGGCAATACTTAAAATGATTAAATGTTTTCTCCGCTGTTTTGTACTCTCTTTGTGCTCACATTTATGTTTGATACTACAAATGATAAACAAGGAAAAAAATATATATGATACTGCGAATAGCATCTTCGCTAGCGGACACCTATGTGGAGTTAGAAGTTGCAGGAACTCCAATCTTAGATTGACTTTACATTGTCTGCTTAAATTATTGTTTTCCTACTTGCAGCATAAAAAAATTGGTTTTGTTTTCTTTTCCTACTTATTATTTTAATGCTAACCGATACGTTTTTTTTTCCTCCACATTGATCAACATACATCAGTTTCGTTGAAGTGTAATAGATTAATGACTTAGGTGAATCTCCTACTGCTACATCCTTATCTATGAAAAAAAGAACAATTTTTTTTTTAAAGAAAAACCCTTATATGTGAAAATGGTACAACTGTCTTCCCTACATTGTTGATTGTATTAATTTCGTGAAATACTAAATAAAAAGTTGAAATTTGTATAAATTTGAAAGATTGTTTGATCAATTTCAAAATTGTAAAAAATATATATAAAAATACGTCTAAAAGAGGAAGACAGATTATACCCACTACCTTAAATAAAACTTAACATGTAGTACGAGCATTATTGTATTGGGGGTCCCGATTGTGTCCTAATTCTATCTTATCACAGCATTCATTATTGGACTCGATAAGAAAATTGGTCTTTCATTCAATGCTCCACAGTTTCAATTTTGACTAGCAGGTGTATTAATTTTGATCTGCTGTGGTTGCAGATACTTGAACAATGCACCCAGAAAGTTTTGAGCTCTCAAAATTAATATGATCGTGGCCCAGTAATAACTATAGACCAATGCAAACGTATATCATGGTTCAAAGTACAATGCTATTAATATGGTTTGAAAAATCTATATTAATCCTATTTAATGAAGTAACGGGTTAATTATCAACTACGTAGAAAATCAACCACTTTAACAATTAATACAACAATAATGATATCCATCACAATCCAAATCAATAAAAAGAACACGCCTTTCTAAAGAAAAGTCACTCGGACATAGCCAAAGACATGTGAGTTCTCATTAGTGTATACTTTACAAACCTTTTGTAAATTAGGCACTGCTTGTGGGAGTTTCCAATTTAGACCCCGATGTTAGCTAATGTTTGTTTTAAGCTAACTATCAAATTAAGGCATATTATTAATGTAACAATAATTAGCCAAATAACACATACATAAATACATAATCAATAAAACAACAAATTCCAAACAATCAATTATGCCCACAAGTGTTTGAAAGTCAACCTTACAAATTACGTAAATTCATTCAAGTCGATGATCGAGTGAAGTTTTTGTCTGATGATTGCTTGAGCGAGTTTTCATGAATCTCGCAATCTTCAAATAGAAGTGTGGTTTGTTACCTTACTCAACTTGATTCACAATGAATAGATGCTACTTTTCTTTTTTTTTTTTAAAAAAATTTGATAGTTCCCCTTCACCTTGTTTGGATGTTTTTAAAAAAAAAAAGAAGGGAGTAATTAGCTCTTCCCCTTGTTTAGATGTTTTAAAAATTAGGATGAAAATAAGAGGAAATTATTAAAATAGACAAATTTACCTCTATTTGAAAATAGACTTGCAACATTGGTCTATGATTAATTTAGAAATGATAAATTAAGGAATTTACTTGGACAATAATTTATCTACTCTACTCTCCCTCCAAATCTCTCCAATTTGGGGGAATTAAAAATGAAGGGTTTGAGGGAGTTGAAACCCCTTCAAAGCCCCCCCCCCCAAACCCCTTCTCCTCCTTCCTTAAAAAACTTCCAAACAAGATAATTGGATTACTCTCCCTCCTTCTACTCTACTCTCCCTCATTTTTTTAACATCCAAACAGGCTATAAGTTGTCTTCTGTTTGACGGTGGATGGACAAGATCAGGCTGCAGATTTGCCATTAGATTTATTAGCAAAGAGCATATATTTGAGTTTTGAGTTTGGTTTTGTTCCTTCACAACACAAAGCTGTTCCATCCCAGACACCCTGAACCTCTAGCCTCACACATGGGATATGCATCATCTCATCCATCATCATCATCTAATTCTTTCTTCTTCTTTTTCTAATTTTTATTTCCATTTTTTAAAAAAGAATTCTTTGCGGCAGTTTTACTGACCTTAATATTATAAAATAACTAATCCATAAAAAAGTAGGTGAACCTCCTAATATAATAATACTCCGAGGGTTGAAAGATCTGGTACCTGCTTCTTCTTTTTTTATGGTGGACCATTCACATAACAAGCATAATTAAGATTAATTAGGGTCTACTTAGGAGAGAGTATCACTTTTTAAAACATCTATTAATTATTAAAGTCTCCTTTTCATCTTGGTCTTTATTACTCTCTCTCTCTCTCTTTCTCTAATGAAAGAGAGAAAAATGGTTGGAAAAAGCTCTTAAAGCAGTTTACTTTTTCTTTTTGTGAAAAGATGGTAATAGCTACTGAATAGAGGTTGAACAAGGAGGATGGGCCATGGCTGTTCAAAGAATTAGATGCACCAAAAGAAGAAACTTTTGGAAAAAAAAGGTCAGCTTGGATATACCAAAGCCAACGATCAGGATTTTGACATCTTGATTATGCAAATGGTATCAGTACAAATTTTGCTATGACATCAACCACTAGCTACCAGAAATGCTAAGATGGGACTATATTATATATAACCTTTTAAATCTTTTCTCGCATGCACCATAAAACGTGCATCTTTACTTGAGTATTATTCTGTTCGAAGCTTTCCTCTAATTTTACATAAAATTTTGTATTTTACAGGCATAAACCTAGACATGCAAATAAAAGAGTTAGAAAGGTAGGTCACAATGCGAAAGAGTATATTATAGAGGATAATTTCAGTCAAGTCTACATGTACGACTCTAATGTGAGAGAGAATAGAAGCCTACTCAGAAGGTTGAAACATAATGAAAAGTGAAATCTACCGAATCCATAGTTGGGTGAGCTGACATGAAGTCTAGAACGGAAGCAGCTTTTCTATTTTCCTTGCCCCCGTTTGAACGGATCGTGTTTCTTACACCCTCTCTTTATGGGTACGCTAGTGGACAGTCTATGAATTTGTACAATAATTTTAGAGATCAAACACAATTTCATCACTGGTTGACTTGCGCGGTTATGAATGACCACTTGTAAGTTAGACAAGACAAAAAAAATGTTACAATGGCTACTTACAATCATACAAATTAATAAATTGTATAAGTGAGAGTGAGAATAATTACATCCGTCTGATTTATATAATGTTTTTCTTTTTCTTTTAAAATTCTTGCAGGTAAAAAAAATAAAAAGAAGGCTTAATTATATATACATAGAACTAAAGTGAACGAGAAGAGATTGTCTGGCATATGTCTTGAGTGCCCTTATATAGACAAAAATGATTCATAGATTGCGTGTATCCAATTGCCGCCAAAATGTGTCCGTTACGCAGTTTCCCTCATGACACGACATATCATGAGTAACATGCAATCAGTCAATCTGTACAATTATTATGAAGAGATCTATATCTTCTCAACATATATATGATATGAGTCGATCCCAAAATCTCTATATGAATTACTTTTTACCCTTTATCATCATTTCGCCATTGCTAGACTGCACTGACCATGATAATTAATAGGAGTTTAATTTGGTTGATTTTATCTTAGTGTGCGTACTGATCAAGAGGTCGATTCAATAGTAGTCAAGTTATACATACATTTCTACAAGGATTAAAAGAATTCTGAATGGCATCAGTGTGATTCCAGCCTAATAATTCCTTTACTTAAGTTAGAAAAATGAGCTTCTAATAAGAATAATATGGTGAAAGTCAGGAAAATTCATCTATCATCTTAGCGGATAATATGAGTTAGATAATAAGTAGATAGAAGAGTTTGGATCAAATTCAAAGTGTTTAAACTTTGTCATCTATAAATAAGTCAAGAATCAATAGAGAAAAGGATTTAGAAACTGAGAAAAAGCGCACATTGTAGAGAGATATTGGGTTGCATGCAAAACTTTTGTAGCTAACATCACTCTTTACAAGGTACTCGACCCTAGACTAGGAAAATACCATTTTTCTTAGCTTTTTCACTTACCTTTCATTATACAACCCACCGTTTCTATCCAAATACAACCTTAAACACTATGAATTGACAAAATCCCCAAAGCATGGCATAATTAATCTCCAAACACTACAACCATCAAAAAAATTCAAAAATTCATCACTCAAACCATCATAAGTTCCTCCAAACACATCCTTGAAGACATTTCTAAGGCACACGATTGACAAAAACCGAATGTGTCGGGTTGAGATGATCGATACTCAAGGCGGTGAAGGCACAACTCCCTCACTTGGAATAGGGTAAAGGCTCATGGATTAGCAAAGGAGGAAGGAGCAATAACGTTTCCTGTGAAGTAACGTCCATCTCAATGGTAATTTGCCATCAAATTCTTTAAGTGAGGTAGTGCATGCAACAGAGGCATGTAAGTTTCTAGCCCTTTTAGTTTTCTACATAATTTATTTATAACGTGCTGTGCTTTGATGATATGGCTGAATTATGATTGAACGTCTGCTAAAATTGAGATTACAACACGATGAAATATGACATGGTATGATTTTCTTTGATGAGCACACATGAATGGAATGATGATTTTGTGATTATGAAAATAATCTTTAACATGAACCCAACAATATGATGAACAAGATTTATGTTTATGATTGTTAAAATGTATTTGTAATATGTTTGTTGTAGGATGATAAGTCTCAATTTATACCCATAGGGTTATATTACATCAAAAGGCACGTATGGAGAGTTAAAATGTTTCATAAAACCGTTCATAAGGCTTGAAACCTCTTCAAACTCTCTGAACAGTCACAAGAAAATTCTACAGAAAAATCCTGATTTTCAATTTTTGATCGGTTGAAAATTCCTTTCGATTGGTTGAGTTCTCTTTTCGATTGGTCGAACAAGAATCGAGCAGCGATCAAAACATCCAAAAACTCCAGGATTTTTTTCTTTACCATTTCGAATGATTGAGTCAAAGTTTCGACTAATAAAAAATGCTTAACTTTAAATTTTCACTTAGAAAATTCCAGAACTTGAATTTTCACTTTATGAAACAATATTCTCCAAACTTAAATATCATTATTACAACCTATCCATATATATACCTATATATACAACATCTTATATTGCAACTAGGAAATAAGGCAATGTCACATTTCATTAGAGTGTGACTAGGGCCAAAAGTCATGTAATTTTCAATTTTAATTTCTTTTTTGAAAGATAACATAATTTCAAATTTCAAACGAATAAAGATATATTTTTTTGATTTTCTTAATTTTTAATTTTTATTTAAATTAAATGATGACTCCATATGTAAAACCTTCTATTTAAGGGATAAAACATGATCAATTGAGTAATCATTTTAAGAATTTGCATTTGACCCTTTGCCATTGGGTCATGGTTCTCACAAGTGATGGGAAAAGCCTTACATAGAATCTCATTTTAAGCTTCTTGCACATGCAAGAGGTTCTATACACGTTGAGTGTATTTTTGAATACATCAAAGGTTTCCAATTGAGGCAGCTTGGACATCTGCCAATAATAAAAAGAACGTAGAATGGATTCAATGTGATACCAACCTAGCTAGTAGCTTTGATACTTAAAAAATTAGGAAAAAAAAAAAAGGTTTCTGATAAGGATTATGCTATGAAAATCATGAGAGTTTTCGTACTTGTTCTCCAATTTAAAGGCTTGTTTAGAGGACATTTCCATTGCTTTCATCCACCATATAATATGTGATCGTAATGGGTGCATAATGAATGGTGCAACTATCCCTATTATAGGTTAATATCGTTAGATGTTCGACATATTGTTAGTTATATACTTTTGAATATATATCTTCTATCATATTTTGAGTGCTTCATTTTATGGTCTTTTAAATTACAGTCTACTGATATGTTCTTTTATTTTTTATTTTTTCTTTTAAAATTACTGAAGTTAAAAAAATAAATAAAAAATAAAAAAACTCTTAACACCTGACATACTGCAACAATCAAGGTTGTCAAAATCGAGATCTTACGTAAGATCATTGAAGGTAGGTGGGATCGTAGATTGTAGGATCGAATTATGAATTGTAAGATCCTACATATTTTCAGATTTAAAGCAAAAACACATTGATAATGACTTTTTATGTTGAATAATCATATAAAATATAAATTCATTCATAAAAAAAAACTAAGATTTGCATCATATGATATAATTTGCATGTCATACATCTTTAAGTCTATACTAACAAAACAAATATGTTTAAGTTTTGACCCAATGTATCTAAAAAATTCAATAAATGTTTAATTAGCAACCAAATACCAAAATATTTATCAAAACATATGGAAAATATTTTCCAAGTTCTAAGTTCCAAGTTTGAAATCCAAAATAAATTAGCAAATGGAAACTAGCTAGCTAACTACAATATGAAATTCAAAAGTAAAGTGAATGTTTAATTTTTCTCATTCTAAGGTTCTTATAACTACCATTTTAAATTTCTAATCATCATCTTCCATTTCATCATCTATATATACATTATATATTTGTATAACAAAGTTGCAAAAGACATCAAAATATAATTTCACACTTAACTATTCAAGTTATACCACTCAACAATAATTAAAGAGCATGTTAAAAAAAATCAATCAATCAATATACAAATACAAGTATAACTGATAAAATTATATGTAAAAAATATTTTAGTAATATTAAAATACAAATTAGTATATTGATCAAACAAATTTAACAACGTTATAGCTTAAAAGGTAGCAAAGCCAACTTCAAATTCTTTATTTGAAAATGATGAATTATTCCTTCATTTTGATTATAAGTACACTAGAAACTAAAAAATATTTGTTTAGGTTAACATAATTTTATAAAAATAAAAGAAAAAGTCATACCACCCAAACATGAAAAAATAAAAACCCTTAAAGTTTCCTCAAAACAAAAAATTTATCCCATAAAAAAAAAAATATATATATATATATATATATTATGTTTTTAGTAGGATCTGATGTAAAATCTAGAATGAGTGGAGCGTATCTAATATTAACGAGGCCTACAGCTATCTAGCACAAAAAAAAAAAAAAAGGCCTAATAAAGCTATAGGTCGCTGGGATCCCTTGGCTTTGGTGGGGAAATTATAGTCCACTTTTGTCTTGGCATAAAAGCTTGAAAACACCCATCAAAAAAGAAAAGGGAAAAAAATCTTGAAAACTATTCCTTTCCTTACTCATTACTCAAACTGTACTTCATTAATCAAAGTTTTCATATAAGTCAATTGGGATCTCGTCAAAAAGTTTATGTCATCAGTAATTGCACGTGCTTCCCTTTAATTAATAATGTTTTTGAGTACGTAAACCAATTTACTAACACAAAAACAAAAAAAAAAAAAAAAAAAAACACAATTTTTGTAACTCTTCAATTATAGATAAAAAGTGACAGATTTATATGAGGGTGATAAAAAGCCAAGCATAGTCTGTTATTAAGAAAGTTATGGCAAAAATTGTGAGTTAGTAAAAATTATGAATTTATTTGTGCTGCCCTTACTCAAAAGAAGAGAAAATGAAAAAGAAAAAAAAAGAGGTAGCATCGAAGTGAGGGAAATAGGAATGCAATGAACTGGTTGAGCTCCGAAAGGTGGAGTCAGCCCCGTGAACCTAAGACATGAATGGGTCAAACATCTAACTATGAGCCTTAAACAATTCAACCGGGTTATTAGCCGTGCTTATCACTTAAAAAATCTGTAATAGTCCCTTCGGATTTACGCAGTTTGTCAACACCGTAGTTGTTTTTCTCTTTTATTTTGTCTTGATTTCTGTCCACAGATTGGGAGTAATAAAACATCTGTACTAGCTAGATAATCGCAGAATGGACATCCCTCTTTACTGCATCAATACTTTACTGGGTACAAAATGCCAATTGATAGGGAATAATAATGAGATTCAGATCTTGTAATGTGAATGTTATTAATACTTTTAATATGCCTGAAATTCCAACACCAACATGTTCCTTTGTAGCCAGAATCATTTCTGTATGACATTCTACATTTGGTTTGAATAGTATTTCCAAATCTGCTTCACCAATTGTAAGAACATAACATGATTGTATATTCACTAACAAAAAAAAAAAAAAAAAAAAATGACGAATATTATTGCACTTCAGATCCATATTCTTATCAAAGAAGTGTAAACAACTGTCACCAAGTTTTGCCTAAATTAGCAAACTCTATTATTAAAGTATATTGCTATTAAATAATTGACTTAGATTCGAATTGCATCTACATAAAAAATGAAGCACCTTAAATTCGGCATCTTTGTCAAATAATAAAGAGGAGTTAGTGTCATAGATTTCAAATTCTATTGTATCTAAAAATTTAAAATAAAAACAAAATACTGAGGGTTAGTTTTGGGGAACTTAGGCTAAGCTAGCACAAGACACTAAACTTATCATAGAGACAACGGAATGTGGAACAAAGGACTCTCCCGAAATATTAAAATCACAATCACAATGACAATAGAATTTTGGGGTGTTAGCTAAGGATGAGCTCAACTTAGTAACATCTGCAAAATTATCATAGAAGTATATGCAAATTAGCGATGGATATTCTCAATTGAGCTAGTACCCAAATGATATATCTCAGCCATATAGTGCTATGTTGATTTCAGGTAATTAATTTTCAGACTTTTTGCAAGTTAAGAAATAGTTAGGATATATTTGAGATTCGCTTATTTTACTGAAATTGAAATTTTTTTATTAAAACTACTGTAGATAAATATAAAAATTAATTAAAATATAAGACTTATAAATAATACAAAAAATATATATAAAACTTATAAATAATAATAAAAATAAATTAAATAATAAAATAAATTGAGTGGTATTTCGGTCCTCTTTGCATTGATTTTAGCTAATTGACACCTTTTGGGTGCTTCGTAACTAAGCATTGTACCTCTCAATTAATGCGTTGAATGAATTTCCAATTAAAAGAAAAGAAAAAGACATATAAACGAGATTATTCAAACTGCCTTTTAACTCGAGGACAAATAGGAAGACTTTTTAGTACTGATAGTAAGAATTTGTATCCAAGATAGGTCGTATATATTCGTTGAATTTGTCAGTCTTAACTCTTAATGCACAGTAAAAAGTCTGAAAATTCCTTTTTGGCCCAAATAAAACAAGGGTCATGCATTTCTTGTGTTGGGTACGATCATCATCGGTTTGACCAAGGTTGTTCTGATTAGAACTTAGAAGTACTTGTCTTCTTGGTTTAATTAATAGAATAAAAGTCTAATTTTAGCTTATTTCGTTTCTATTCAAAATTTTCAGGCTTTATTTTTGTCAAACAAACACTTTAAAACTCAAATTGCATATGTTTCAACTGTAAATTATTTTAAAAAATTTATTTGTTTTTGCATTTATAGTTACAATCCTGAAAATGAGTTATAAAAAATAAAATAAAAACATTTTTCTATTGTTTGGCGTGTACAAATATAATTAATATTTCCTATAATTTTGTTTGATTAAAAATTAAATTAATTATTTCTTAACAACTTAATTTTTAGGGCAGAACAAAATCCAAATAGGAATTTTTTTTTTCTCTTTTGGGGTCATTAGCCTCAAATTAGAGAACAGGCACCGCATTCATAATTTGTGCAAAAAATTAAGTAAAAANTAAGATCCCATACGATACTATATGATCTTACGTACGATCTTACCATTTTTACGATCCTAATGCGATTCTAAACGTTTTGTTGAAATGAGATCGTAAAATCATACAATCCTACGATCCAAATCGCAATTTTGACAACCATATCAACAATAGAATATGAAGTGAATACTAAAAATCAGACAAGATTTTTTGCTTGGATATTTGTCTGTGTTGCTTGGATATTTGGATGCTTTATAATTTGTATGATCACATCAAGTAGCTTCCTCCGGTAGGTCACAAATCTCAATCAACTTTTTTATGGCAAGTACCTAACTGTTGAACTGAACCTCTTGTTTTTGTTTTGCTTTTCTGTTTTTGTTTTTGTTTTTGTTATTTTGTAATTAAACCATCGTTTGATGCGGCGGCAGTCTATTCAAATCCATATCAGTAATTTGGCTTAAGAAAAGTTTAAAAATAAAATAAAGTTGTTACGAGGTACAGGTGAAATCCTATTTTTACACTCAGATTTAATTTGGGTAGCTTGGGTGAAAGGTATTTTTCAAGAGATTAGAGTTTTTAGATTGTATCAAATCGTAATTGCTCAAATATAAAATGGATGGAAAAAAATTTGGCTCTAATCTGATTTGAAGCTATCTTATTGAAGTATTATGCAGAAGGGGAGATACTGTCATTGTTTTTAGCATAAATAATTGGCAGTTTATGCACCCTTATTAAAAGTTAGGGCCTACTTATTCAAAAGTTGTGCTACATGATAGCAATGTGACATAGCTAGCTCAGATCTTGATTAGATTTATATAGCATATGTTTGGATTCAGCGTCCGCATCTCATGTTTTGCAATTTAGGCTTTTTTTTTTTTTTTTTTTTAATCAACGCCTCTTGCATTGTTTATGAAACATGAACAGTGCATTAAGATAAATGAACAATAACTCAGCAATAAACAATAACTTTTTTATTATTTTTAATTTTTAATTTTTTCAAAATAAATAGTATCCAAATATACTCATAAATTTTTTAAGAATAATGGCGGGTGAAAATATTTTCCTCCTCCTCATGTAAAATCTAGAATGAGTGGAGCGTATCTAATATTAACGAGGCCTACAGCTATCTAGCACAAAAAAAAAAAAAAAAGGCCTAAAGCTAAAGCTATAGGTCGCTGGGATCCCTTGGCTTTGGTGGGGAAATTATAGTCCACTTTTGTCTTGGCATAAAAGCTTGAAAACACCCATCGAAAAAAGAAAAAAAAAAATCTTGAAAACTATTCCTTTCCTTACTCATTACTCAAACTGTACTTCATTAATCAAAGTTTTCATATAAGTCAATTGGGATCTCGTCAAAAAGTTTATGTCACCAGTAATTGCACGTGCTTCCCTTTAATTAATAATGTTTTTGAGTACGAAACCAATTTACTAACACAAAAAGCAAAAAAAAAAAAAAAAAAAAACACATTTTTTTCGTAACTCTTCAATTATAGATAAAAAGTGACAATTTATAGAGGTGATAAAAAGCAAGATATCTGTTATTAAGAAATTTGGAAAAATTTTGAGTTAGTAAAATTATGAATTTATTTGTGTGCCCTTACTCAAAAGAAGAGAGAAAATGAAAAAGAAAAAAAAAGAGGTAGCATCGAAGTGAGGGAAATAGGAATGCAATGAACTGGTTGAGCTCCGAAAGGTGGAGTCAGCCCCGTGAACCCAAGACATGAATGGGTCAAACATCTAACTATGAGCCTTAAACAATTCAACCGGGTTATTAGCCGTGCTTATCACTTAAAAAAATCTGTAATAGTCCCTTCGGATTTACGCAGTTTGTCAACACCTAGTTGTTTTTCTCTTATTTTGTCTTGATTTCTGTCCACAGATTGGGAGTAATAAAACATCTGTACTAGCTAGATAATCGCAGAATGGACATCATAATTTGTGCAAAAAATTAAGTAAAAAAAAAAAATCGGTTTAAGTAAAAATAATAATTTGAACGGAAAAAGAAAATCAATGGTCAATCAATACTCCTCAATAGCCGATAAAAAATTAACCTGTGGTGAGAAAAATAGTGTATGGAGAGAGAGAGAGAGAGAGAGATCTAAAAATTGAATACGTTTTCCACTGTATTGGACTTGTCTCTCTAAAAATTGAATACGTTTTCCACAGTATTGGACTCGTTTTCCATTAGCAACATAAAATGTTTTCTATTGAACTACATTTTGCATTGTAACAATGTCTAGAAAATGCAAATAATAAAAAAATCAATTTTCACTTAAACAAACACAACATTAATTTTGTTTCAAACATGAGCTATGTTGAACTTCAATCTTTCTCCTTCCTTTTTTAAATGAAATTTCATGGTCACATTAGACTACATACATATTCACAAATGTATGATCTTCTTTCCTTAAATAAAGTAAATATTATGAATAATATTTTCCATGATCATGTAACTCCTTGATCATAGTTAAGATTATAGTATTCAAATATTTGATTAGATTCACTATGGATTTATCATAGTTAAGATTATACTATGGATTTATTAGAATTAAATTCACTGACCATGTATTTGAAGCAAAACATATATAATTTTTTTTACCACAAAATAGATTTTTTTTTTTTTTTTGACTCACAAAATAGGATTATTTGTATTATAAAGTAAAATATAGTGTGATAGTGATGGGCGATGGTAGTGATGGCGGTGGTGTCAGAATAGTAATTATGGCTGATACAATTGTGTTGGCAGGCAGCACAAAGGAATGGAAGGCATGAGTGTACAAAAGGACGATAGAAAACATTTTTTTGCCTCCGAAAATGAAAAATGTTTTCTACCTTTTGTCTTGTTTTTGTATTGATCATAAAAGATCTTTTATGTTAGACTTCCATTTTCCAAGGTACCAAACATCAGAAAAGGTTTTCCGCTCATTTAAGTAGAGCATAAGCTATATAATCTGAGAGAATTGAAGTGGCTAATTGCTATTAGAAGCATTATCTCGAAGGGTGAACCACATCCACTTATGTTGCTTAAACAACAGACTATTTTTCTATATTAAAAAAAAAAAAAAACCTATTTTATATATATAATTACACATAAATATCTTAAATTAGAGCTTTCTGATTTGCATAATAGAATACAAATGCCTTTGTTAACAAAAAATATATATATATACACACACACAACAAAATTTCATAATGTTTTCATAACAACCTTGTTTTGAGTTATGGTATATCTAAATATAATCCTATTTTATTTTATTTTGACTTTTAGTAGGCTTAATTTATTTTGAAAATGTTATGAGATTTTGTTGTGATTATAAAAAAAGTATTTGCCAAATAAAGGTATTTATCAAGCAAGGCCAACTAACTGTTTATGAACACTATGTTGCGTCATGGGCCGGGCTTAGAAATGCGATCTGAATAATAAGGCGGATCAGAGGCAACAAACTGAGCTTCACAATAATGAAGTCCAAGGCATGATCGGCTGAGGACCCAAGCTACACAAGTACTTGGGCCAGGCCTAGAATTTTTCGGGGCGTTTGGTAAATGTTTTAAAACAACTATTTTAAGTGTTTAAACAACATGTCACTCATTTTAATGCACTTTTTTACTCACACGTATTATTTTCACAAATTTTTCAAACAACAATTTTCAATTTTTAAACACATATACCAAACAGACCCTCTTTCTACTAGCTTCGTATTATTCATTTTATTTCATTTTTCTTTTATATGTTATTTCAAAATTAAAAGTTTAGATTGTAATTTTTTTTCTTTGTTTTTTCCTTTTAAGATATGAACATTTAGGCTGGGTTAGATAGCACTGAAAAGTGCTAGCGTATGCTTCTAGCATTTTTTGGGTGAGTCTTGTGCACTATTTACGAGACTCACAAGNTGATACTTACACAATATTTTTACAACATTTTTACAAGAAATCACATGTGATTAATTGTTACTATTTCAAATCTAAATTTAACACTAAAATTACTTTTTTAATCCAACAAAAACAACTAATAACAACCTGCCATTTAGAATTTGTTGTAAAAATGTTGTAAAAATTACACAATCCGAAAATGAGAGGGAAAAAAAAGTTGCAATTAGTTTGTGGCAATGACATTGCCGAAATAGAGGAGAAAGATAGAAGAAAGTACGCATATTCTTATTCTTCAGTATTCACCTCAACTCTCACTTTTTGTCATATTCACCTCAACTCCCCAGAGTACTTTTTTTGTCATATTGACTTCATCTTCTCAGAGTACCTTTTTTGTCTTTTTATTCTTCAGTATTTTTTTGACTGAAGCAGTTTGGTTTTTGTGTATGTCATGTTCTTTCCTTTCGTATTGTAAAAGTACCCTATCAAACAAATAGGGATAGATTCAAGTACAAAGTAACTTGATTCTTATTCTAAAAAAAGTACATAGACAATACGAAATAGAAGAAAAAGAAAAAAAACAATTGATGTGCACGTTGTAAATAAAAACAAAAAAAGTACATAGATTTTTATAGAAGAAAAAAAATGATTGATGTGCACACTGTAAACCAAAAAAAGCAAAGAAAGTACATAAATTTTTACAATACGGAAGAAAAAAAAATGATTGATGTGCACGTTGTAAACAAAAAATAAATAAATGAATAAAAAAGTACGAAGATTCTTATATGCACGCTATAAACAAAAAAAAGCAAAGAAAGTAAACAAAAAACAAACCTTCAATCAATCAATCAACTAAACTCCTCATCTCATCTGATTCTTATTCTCTGTGGCAATGGTATTGCCGAAATACCATTGCCACAAATTTAAAAAAAAAAAAAAAAATTCCCCACAATTGTGGCAATGGTATTGCCGAAATACCATTGCCACAAATTTAAAAAAAAAAAAAAAAAATTCCCCACAATTGTGGCAATGGTATTGCCGAAATACCATTGCCACAAATTAAAAAAAAAAAAAAAATTTTCCCCACAATTGTGGCAATGGCGTTGCCGAATTTCGGCAATAGGAAAAAATAAGTTTTTCTTTTGGCAATGTCATTATCCCATTTGAAAAAAAAAAAAATTTCCCTAATACTGTTTGGAAAAAAAAATTGTATTTTTATTTTTTTAATTGTGGCAATTGAAACAATTTCGGCAATGCGATTGCCACAATTGAAAAAAAAAACCCACAATTAAAAAAAAAAAAAATTTCCCCACAATTGTGGCAATGGTATTGCCGAAATACCATTGCCACAAATTAAAAAAAAATTTCCCCACAATTGTGGCAATGGCGTTGCCGAATTTCGGCAATAGGAAAAAATAAGTTTTTCTTTTGGCAATGTCATTGTCCCATTTGAAAAAAAAAAAAAATTTCCCTAATACTGTTTGGAAAAAAAAATTGTATTTTTTTTTTTTAATTGTGACAATTGAAACAATTTCAGCAATGCGATTGCCACAATTGAAAAAAAAACCCACAATTGAAAAAAAAAAAAAAATTTCCCCACAATTGTGGCAATGGTATTGCCGAAATACCATTGCCACAAATTAAAAAAAAAAAAAAAAAAAATTCCCCACAATTGTGGCAATGGTATTGCCGAAATACCATTGCCACAAATTAAAAAAAAAAAAAAAAATTTCCCCACAATTGTGGCAATGGCGTTGCCGAATTTCGGCAATAGGAAAAAATAAGTTTTTCTTTTGGCAATGTCATTATCCCATTTGAAAAAAAAAAAATTTTCCCTAATACTGTTTGGAAAAAAAAATTGTATTTTTATTTTTTTTAATTGTGGCAATTGAAACAATTTCGGCAATGCGATTGTCACAATTGAAAAAAAAAAAAAAAAATTTCCCCACAATTGTGGCAATGGTATTGCCGAAATACCATTGCCACAAATTAAAAAAAAAAAAATTTCCCCACAATTTCGGCAATGGTATTGCCGAAATTGTGGGCCACAAATTAAAAAAAAAAAAAAAAATTTCCCACAATTTCGGTAATGGTATTGCCGAAATTGTGGGATTTTTTTTGCAGGGTCCGGGCAGCTTGGGCAAGGGAATTACGGCAATACCATTGCCGTAATTCAAGTTTTTCTCTCTCCTCCACTTTTCTCATTCTCTCTCCTCATTTTTCTTGAATTTCGGCAACGCTGTTGCCGAAATTCAACCTCTCTCCTCATTTTGCCAAAAAACTTCGAACAGTACCTATAATGCAAAAATGTTTTAATTTTGGCAATATTTAGCCAAAAGACTCCACAAAATAGATTATTTGTATTATAAAGTAAAATATAGTGTGATAGTGATGGGCGATGGTAGTGATGGCGGTGGTGTCAGAATAGTAATTATGGCTGATACAATTGTGTTGGCAGGCAGCACAAAGGAATGGAAGGCATGAGTGTACAAAAGGACGATAGAAAACATTTTTTTGCCTCCGAAAATGAAAAATGTTTTCTACCTTTTGTCTTGTTTTTGTATTGATCATAAAAGATCTTTTATGTTAGACTTCCATTTTCCAAGGTACCAAACATCAGAAAAGGTTTTCCGCTCATTTAAGTAGAGCATAAGCTATATAATCTGAGAGAATTGAAGTGGCTAATTGCTATTAGAAGCATTATCTCGAAGGGTGAACCACATCCACTTATGTTGCTTAAACAACAGACTATTTTTCTATATTAAAAAAAAAAAAAAACCTATTTTATATATATAATTACACATAAATATCTTAAATTAGAGCTTTCTGATTTGCATAATAGAATACAAATGCCTTTGTTAACAAAAAATATATATATATACACACACACAACAAAATTTCATAATGTTTTCATAACAACCTTGTTTTGAGTTATGGTATATCTAAATATAATCCTATTTTATTTTATTTTGACTTTTAGTAGGCTTAATTTATTTTGAAAATGTTATGAGATTTTGTTGTGATTATAAAAAAAGTATTTGCCAAATAAAGGTATTTATCAAGCAAGGCCAACTAACTGTTTATGAACACTATGTTGCGTCATGGGCCGGGCTTAGAAATGCGATCTGAATAATAAGGCGGATCAGAGGCAACAAACTGAGCTTCACAATAATGAAGTCCAAGGCATGATCGGCTGAGGACCCAAGCTACACAAGTACTTGGGCCAGGCCTAGAATTTTTGGGGGGCGTTTGGTAAATGTTTTAAAACAACTATTTTAAGTGTTTAAACAACATGTCACTCATTTTAATGCACTTTTTTACTCACACGTATTATTTTCACAAATATTTTCAAACAACAATTTTCAATTTTTAAACACATATACCAAACAGACCCTCTTTCTACTAGCTTCGGTATTATTCATTTTATTTCATTTTTCTTTTATATGTTATTTCAAAATTAAAAGTTTAGATTGTAATTTTTTTTCTTTGTTTTTTCCTTTTAAGATATGAACATTTAGGCTGGGTTAGATAGCACTGAAAAGTGCTAGCGTATGCTTCTAGCATTTTTTGGGTGAGTCTTGTGCACTATTTACGAGACTCACAAGGACGAATTTCATTGAATTTTTCTTTAAAACTAAGTCTCACGGCACTATTTACACATTAAAAATTATTTTGCTACAGTATTTTTAGTTTTTAGCAATAAATGATATCCAAACATACCCTTAAACTTGTGAAATTCACTCCATAATCATCCTCAATTAAGTTTTGTGTGTAGGTCTGGATTGGAAACCACATCCCTTATTCAAGGTTAATTTTATTGTCAAAAGCCGAAAGGATAGAGGAATCTTTAGTTTAATCCAAATTATCCAATTCCCGTTGGCCAATCAGACCTCCATTCTAATTGGCGCCATTGGCAAATCTAAGAAGTCATCCGCAATGATAATTGGCCAAGTTTCACAATTCTATCTTCTTCCCCTGTTGCCCCAATCTTATCTGGATTTTTTTTCCTCATTCCCCTTACATTGAGCAAAAGCATAATTCACCCAACTGGTGCAATTTGAATGAAAATTGAACTTTCCAAATGAAGATATAGAACAAACTCAACAAAGGGGATCTTCTCATTGCAATGAACAAATTGCCTACAAACTTATTCCAACCGTAAATCCCCGAATTGAAGAAATCTTCCTTTTGCATGTTAATAATCAATAACACCTTCCACATGCACCAGCCAACACGATCATTCAAGTTTCATCTTTCTCCGAAGCACAGGGATGTTGAATGCAAGCATTTTGATGCAAAGGGATTGTTACACAATAAAGGATGACATAAACAATTCATGTGAGAGGGTGTCCGCATTAATGGTACTCACGAAATATACTATAACTTTCCATCTATTTAAGTAGCATGTTATTATGTATAACATAACTGATCAAAGTGAAACTCCATGAGTAGTGTTGCACTTGTAGCGGCATTTTGATACAGGCGAAACTGAAGATTTATTTAAAAACAGTTATCACAACAGGATCATCTAATTATTTTTGGTTCAACTTCAACCAACACCCAAATAAACAAAATAAAATCAAACCTTTCCTCTCCTGCTACGCCCGACAAATCTAGCAGGACTAAACACAGTAAGATCCACAATGGTAGCACGCCCATCCAACACAAGCTCAGCCATTGCAGCCCCAGTGGCAGGACCATTCAAAATACCCCAACAACTATGCCCAGTTGCCACATAACAACCTCGAATCCCCGGAACCTCCCCTATCACAGGCACACTATCATCAGTACAAGGCAAGAAACACGCTTGCTCCGCCTTCACTTCCGCCTCTCCTTCCCCCAATTGACTCGACACAGTCCTAGCCACCCTCTTAAGCACCTCAATTGCCTCCGGGTTCCCCATTATTTGCTCTGGATCATCCGGTACCTCTTCCTCCGCAGACATCCCACATAAGTACACCTCCCCTTTAACAACCCAAATCATATCATATATTAAAGTCAAAGCAGAATCAGAATTCCAAGTGAACATAGTATTTAGCAAGAAAATTGAGATAACCACTCACTTATGAATGTTTATTTTTTGGATAAGTAACCATCTCATCATGGATGTTTTCTATTATAACCTAGTCATCAAAACATCAAAAAGTAATTTCTTGAAAGCAATAAAAGTATTTTCAATGTCAAAATAGTGAAAATACCTGTGGGACGAGGATACACTTCAGGGTCCAAGGGTTTTCCTCCATGAGATGGATGGTAAGTTAGGAAAAGCGCATGTGGGGTTATAGCATCAGGGTTTTTAGGCTCCAAAACAATGCTATGAGCTTTCAAACCGTGCACTCTAAATATAGATGACAATAGCTCTAATTTACAAGACCAAGGTCCAAGAGCCAAAACCACCGCATCCGACTCAATAACTCGGCCACCTTCGAGCGCCACCGATTTGACTCGGCCTTCCTCCACCTCCACGCTCTCCAATTTCCCAATCACCACCTCCGCACCGTAATTCTCAACCGCTTTCGAAATCAGGGTCCGAGTGAATAACTGGGGGTGAACTTGGGCCGTGGTATCACGGGTCCCAATGGTTCTGGGGCTCCGAACCGGCCCATCAACCCAATTAGGCACACTGGAGGGTTTGGAACCGGAGGCGGAGGGAGTGGCTTGGGACTCGGTCTCGGCGATGGAGAGGCTGAGAGTGGTGAGGGGTCTGTAGCCGTAGGATTGCGGGCCGTCGAGTTCTTGGGCTAGGGAACGGTGGAGATTGAAGCTGGCGCGGGCGAGAGAAGAGAGGGCCCCACTGTCGCACCAGTCGAGAGCGAGAAACCCACCGGCTTTTCCGGAAGCGGCGCATGCCACGGCGGATTTCTCAACGAGCGTCACGGCGGCGCCTCTCTTCGCTAAAAAGTAAGCCGTGCAGACTCCGATGACTCCGCCGCCGCAGACCACCACGCGCTTTGGATGCTCCTCCATGGTCGATGATGGTGATGAGGAGCACCGGATCAATGTAATAGGGAGGGTTCTAGCGTTTCGGGTTTGTCGGAGAAATGGAAAGATTGATACGGAATGTACAACAGAAACCGTCATATCTATTTGCCACTATGTTTTTTGAAAGTACTAACAGCGTGACACGTGGGTTATAATTGGGCTCTTACGATCAATAAGTTTTGTGTTTTCTTTGCCAATAATAATAAAGGCCTTCTTTGATGAAGGCATTCAAAATCAACTTGGGTCTGAGAAAAACTCCTAAATCGAACTGGGCTTCAACTTAGGCTAGACTGGACACAAAAAGAGAAAAAAGAAACTAGGCTTGGAGTAGTTCAGTTTCTTATTTTTGATGGACATTTGTTTTCTAATCAACTGCTGGGCTGGGCTGGGCTCATAGTGGCGAGGGTGGGGGGAAGAAAAATTACCTCGGTCTGGCCTAAAAAAGAAATTAAAATAAATTAGATCAATTTCAAATTAAAAAAAAAAGGATAATTTTTTCCCTCAACCTTGCCTAAGGAATTAAGACATAAACTTACAAAGTTACAATTTCTTTGCCCCCTTTTCTCTAAATAATTTATAGTATAATTTTATTTTATTTTTACTTAATGAGATTTCTTCATGCATTTATTCTTGATAAACTTCTTTTATATTATAATTAATGAAATGTTAATTAAAAGAAAAAAAACATTATTGTTTTATTATCAGAATTGATAATAAAAAAATTGAAAATAGGATCCTAAATCCTTTACGTAATAATTTATTCTTTTTCAAAAAAAATTGTGTAAAGAAATTATGAGGAAAATTACATAATAGACTTAGTATTTTTTTAATATTATTTTTAGATTAAATTTGAATTTTTAGGCACAAAGATGCAGTCCATGATGTAGTTTTAAAGTTATAACAATTACACAACTTATTGAGATGACAAATTGTGAGTGATAAACAATCACTTTTACATGGATCCATCATTAATAAAACTTTTATTTTTCGCCACTTACAAATTTATCACTAAGTTGTAAAAAGAGTTTTTGAACAAGTCGTGTCGTTATACTTATGTATGTGGGTCGGTTCTTAATTTTGCCCCCAAAAATCAAATCTTAATTTGGTCACTAGCTGAGCTCCCCTATCATATAACTTTTGTAATCTAGAGGTATCTTTTTTATGAGGGTTTTTTTCCTTCCTTTTTGCTTTTTTTTTTTAAATAATTAAATTTAACTTGGTATTCAAGTGAGTGGCTTTTTATTTTTCAAATTATACCATGTAATATCAAATGTGTGTATATGCACCAATTATAAATCTTACTTCCTAAAGTTATCCTAACATCGTCATTGGTTAGGTTCCCTTATCATATATTATGCCATTGTAATCTAGTAGTATCTTTTTCATACAGCGGTGCTTTTTTTTTTTTTTTTTGGTATACATTACAAAACACCCTGAACTTTTTTTTTTCTTGAACCTATTATAATTGGTTTCTCTAATTTATTGCAACTTTTCTCATTAAAAGAGAAAAGTAAGAAAGAAATATTGGTAAATTACAATTTAAATCTTATAGATTAGGGGTAGTTTAAAAAGTTTCAATTAAACTATGAAGTATAAGATTGTTACAAATTAAACTTTACAATTTTAGTAGTTTAACATAAAATAAAAAAAATAAAATAAAAAATTAGATCATGTTAGTTTTAAGTTTTACAATCTTATCTTATAGTATTTGTTCTATGATGATTGCTCCTTATCATTAAGTCAAAATACCAATTAATTTTTGGTATAAGCAAGGTTTGAAGTCAAGATTTCTTATTTAATGACAAGAGATGTTGTAAGTTTAACTAATTGAAAGTTGAAACCCATTATAGTATTGTTTATTTTATTTTAAAGGATTTGAGTTTTACGGGAGGAAGAAAAGTGATTTGTGAAGTGGAAGAAAGAAACTCTTGAATGCCTGATGTGTTGCTTAGAATTACTGTTCCAAATTTAAGTCAACAACGTGAAGTTGGAGAAAGGCCAAGTGCTCTGTTGATCGTTAACTTAACGTATGATGGTAAAACATATTCTGATGTCTTAATCACTTGGAGTTGGAATCATTGAAAATCATGCCTAGCGGAAATGAGGAATTAGTGGGGAATGACCTGTCCATGAAGTTATTATCTTTTCTTATATACAATCTGTCTGTCATTACATGCAAATTTATCTCTCTTTTTTGGGCTTTTGGAATCTCAACTTGCAGAGCTTTTGTTTCTATATGCACAA
>NW_027069478.1:1551291-1556597 GCF_002906115.3 Quercus suber
AAAAAAAAAAACAAAGATGCAGTCCATGATGTAGTTTTAAAGTTATAACAATTACACAACTTATTGAGATGACAAATTGTGAGTGATAAACAATCACTTTTACATGGATCCATCATTAATAAAACTTTTATTTTTCGCCACTTACAAATTTATCACTAAGTTGTAAAAAGAGTTTTTGAACAAGTCGTGTCGTTATACTTATGTATGTGGGTCGGTTCTTAATTTTGCCCCCAAAAATCAAATCTTAATTTGGTCACTAGCTGAGCTCCCCTATCATATAACTTTTGTAATCTAGAGGTATCTTTTTTATGAGGGTTTTTTTCCTTCCTTTTTGCTTTTTTTTTTTAAATAATTAAATTTAACTTGGTATTCAAGTGAGTGGCTTTTTATTTTTCAAATTATACCATGTAATATCAAATGTGTGTATATGCACCAATTATAAATCTTACTTCCTAAAGTTATCCTAACATCGTCATTGGTTAGGTTCCCTTATCATATATTATGCCATTGTAATCTAGTAGTATCTTTTTCATACAGCGGTGCTTTTTTTTTTTTTTTTTGGTATACATTACAAAACACCCTGAACTTTTTTTTTTTCTTGAACCTATTATAATTGGTTTCTCTAATTTATTGCAACTTTTCTCATTAAAAGAGAAAAGTAAGAAAGAAATATTGGTAAATTACAATTTAAATCTTATAGATTAGGGGTAGTTTAAAAAGTTTCAATTAAACTATGAAGTATAAGATTGTTACAAATTAAACTTTACAATTTTAGTAGTTTAACATAAAATAAAAAAAATAAAATAAAAAATTAGATCATGTTAGTTTTAAGTTTTACAATCTTATCTTATAGTATTTGTTCTATGATGATTGCTCCTTATCATTAAATCAAAATACCAATTAATTTTTGGTATAAGCAAGGTTTGAAGTCAAGATTTCTTATTTAATGACAAGAGATGTTGTAAGTTTAACTAATTGAAAGTTGAAACCCATTATAGTATTGTTTATTTTATTTTAAAGGATTTGAGTTTTACGGGAGGAAGAAAAGTGATTTGTGAAGTGGAAGAAAGAAACTCTTGAATGCCTGATGTGTTGCTTAGAATTACTGTTCCAAATTTAAGTCAACAACGTGAAGTTGGAGAAAGGCCAAGTGCTCTGTTGATCGTTAACTTAACGTATGATGGTAAAACATATTCTGATGTCTTAATCACTTGGAGTTGGAATCATTGAAAATCATGCCTAGCGGAAATGAGGAATTAGTGGGGAATGACCTGTCCATGAAGTTATTATCTTTTCTTATATACAATCTGTCTGTCATTACATGCAAATTTATCTCTCTTTTTTGGGCTTTTGGAATCTCAACTTGCAGAGCTTTTGTTTCTATATGCAATTGGTGTCACAAATGGTTTTAGCCATTTAGATAAATGTCGTCATTTGCAAGAACCTGGAGGAACTCTATATGCGCACTTGGGCGACAAAAACTGCCTAGCCAAGTAGCCTCGCCACCAAAATTGTGGTAGGTGAATTATTACTTTGGCCACACAGCACTTTAAAAAATGAGGAAATGCTATTAAAACAAACAACAACAAAAAATTCTCCACAGTGCTAAGCAGTTAAGCAGTGAAAGTCTACTGTATTTTTTTTTTTTTTATCTAACATGTATTCTCATCATCAGTCTCCATTCTCCAATTAGCAATGATGTGGAGAGGCTTGGACACTTTAGTTTTTCCTTCTTGAGCAAGACAATTATTTTTATGTAAACTTTAATTGCTTTATTTTTTGGAAGAAATCAAGTGGGAGTTTTCTTTATTTTATCTTAGATTTGGTTTTTTTGATCCCCTATAATTACATTTTTGTTTTAATAGGTGCTAATGAGTTGTGCAAAAAGGGGAATTCTCTTTCCTTTAACAACTCTCTCATACATTGAACTTGAAACCTTTTTTTCAATATAGAAGTTGCAAGAGGCACCATTTCAAAAAGAAAAAAGAAAAGAATGAGATGCTAATTTTATTAGAAAGATTATATATATATATGTGTGTGTGTTTATTGTTCCTTTTTTTGCTGAAAGATAATATTGTTCCTAAAACTGTGTACTATATAATTCGTAAGATAAAAGAGATACAAGAGCAGAAAAATACATTGATTAACTCAGTCAAATTTGTTGGAGGCTGAAATGCCAAATCAGTTTTCAATTATATTGTCAGTTATCACACTTGCTTCCACATTAAAAATATAGAACAATAAAAAAACATAATGCCCAACTCATAAATCACTAACAACTCCCAACATGTGTGTTTTTTATAATACTAAAAGATTGGATCAAATGGGAAGTATTATACATTAAATATACATAAAGTATTATACCATAGGAGTATTTATTATAGAAAACAAGGAAGTCATATCTGTTTAGCATTCCATAAGATAAGATCAAGATGAGTCTGTTTGGTATTGCACTAACTTGAAAAAAAAATAATAAACCTATTATACATTTGAATTTTATTAAAAAGAGGTCAAAGTGATAGCATAGTTGTAATACTGTAATAGTATCTTTTGTGGCATCCCATACTTGTGGTTTGAACCTTACTTTCCCCTTCTTCTCCTCCATTATCTATTTATCAAAAAATAATTGTTAAAAAGTATGGTATGTTTGGAACCAAGGTAAATGGACAAAGAAAAAAGAAGAGTAGATGAGAATATATTCAGAATATACTAAAATTTAGTAAATTTTTATTACATTCCCTTCCTCCCCTCCTGATCTTTCATCCAAACATAGGGTTATAACTAAAATTGGAATTTTGAATTTATCTTTTTGTTTTTTAACTTTTTTTTTTCAATGGAAATTTGAACTAACATTAAGTTTTTGCACTATTAATTCAACTTTTGGTGGAAATGATGCTTTCTTTTTCATTTCTTTTTTTGCCTTTTTTTTTTTTTTTTTTTATGTCAAAACTCTTTTGGATTCTAATTCTTCTTACTAGAAAAGTCTACATCTAAAATTCTATGACAATATCAAACGAACCGATAAGAAGGGAAGGCAATGTTCGTTACAGTTAATTTTTTAGTACAACATCGGTATTGGCCCTTTTCGGACATACGTGTTGAACTACCCATCTTCAAAATGCAAATTTCTGGACTCTATAAAAGCTACCTGCAATCCAAAAGCAGAGAGAGTATTAAGGTGGAATCAAAATAATAATAACTTTTCAATATCATTATCATATTCTAATCCAATAAGCATAAAACTTTCATCCAAAACATTTTGGAAGGAAAAAAAAATCTCTTATTAATTGAATACTTTCATCAGGTCCCTACATTCTTAAATTTAAAATGAAATTTGATCGAGCGGTTCAATCAATTTATTAATTAAGAGTCATCATCATTTCGTTATATATTGCCCAACAAACTGAAGATTATTCATACAGATTTTCTATACGTATGTGACGGACTGCCAGTAGGTTTTAGATAATATAATAAAGATGTCAAACTTATTGAGAAGTTGAATGTGATATATAAGTTTCGTATTCTGATTCTAGTCTTGTGAACCAAGTTTGGTACGATTACTTGCCTGAGTTAAGTTTGGTAACAGAGAGAATGGAAGACTTCAAATTCCATTTCCCCATCTCTTGCTAGGGTCATAATAAGAAAATAAAAGATTGGAAGGTGGGCTTTCATGGTAGTGGACCCAACCCAAATTTATTATCTCCAACTTTGGACCAAGTCAAGAAGAGTGCCATCATTTAAACATGATAAAGATTACAATCGCCATCATATAATAAAGTCGTTTGTTTTTTATATTCACTTTTGTTGTTAAGAGTCTTGTAATTTAATGGATTGACATATTTTATTGTTCCCATAGAAAATATCTCGAGTTTAAATTCCTCTTCCCTGTTGTACCTATCCAACTATCATACATAAAGCATTTAATAAATTAAACTAGATAAAGAAAATTATACACTTAGGCAAAAAGATCTTAACAGTTAATAGTCGTTATCAATAAAATGAAACGAAAAAAATTAAGGTCTAAAAAAAAAAAAACAGAAAAAGTAATCCTAATGATTACAAAGGCCCGAAGGTCACAAAGGCACAAACGAACAAGAAAGAACCACCTTAAAAAAATGATTATAGTCCCTCCATTCCAAGAGAACAAAAATTGAATAGAAAAAATAGAAAGTAACTATCAGGTATCAACTCTGTGCATATCCACTCACACTAAGCGCACGCCCCACACGACCAAACCTACCATCGAGTAACTGAACGTTGAAATCATTACGTAGTTAGGTACTATTAGGCGGCTTCCTTAACTTGCTTTGGTTTTCAAGAAAAAAATCTATGGAGATAAGAAAATATGGAAGAAAAAGTTGTATTTATTAACAACCTTGACGATCAATTAAAGTATTAGGCCATACTAGTCACGTTTGTATCTATTTTAAGGATAAAATTTTGGAATTTTGGCTGCAAATTGAGATTGGTTTGCAAATTGCAATCATGAAATGTTGCTCGCTGACTAGAAATATATGAAAAGCATTATCAGCCATTACAATAATTCTTAATGTGTGACTAAAATCATTTGCCCATGTTACTATTTTAGCCAAACTGAAAAACCATGAGAATGGATATTTCTAAACGAACTACCGCATTCATTAGAATATTCGGATAAGACTCTGGCCTATCTGATTTATGATATTAACTACTTTGAATGGACTTTTTTGGAGTATCTAGCAGCTTGAGTTAAGAAAGATGCAGAGTTGGCCTAATTAAGCTCCTCTCAGACAGCTGGGGACAATGACCTCTGACCTAATCACAGGTAAGTCGAGAAGATGACATGGGGTTCAATCCCTTTGTCAAACTTCATATCGTTGGGTGGCCAACGGTTACCTGAAAATCAAAAACTCATAACAGGTTTTGAGAAAGCCCTTTCTCACTATAAACTATAAAGCCTAAAGGAATTTTGTAGTTAATGTATAAGCTAGCTAAGTACTTAAACAGTTAAACCATACCAAACATGCGTCTATTGGTTTTCTTCTCATCCACTGACTATGACATATAAATATAATAGAATATTTGCACCATAGTAATAAGAAATCATTGAAAAATATTACTTAGAAGTGTCGGCCTAACCAGTTCATTTGAATTCTTCTTTATTCAATTAATTCCTTCCTATTTAATTTTATTATTTTCTAACAACTTTTATTTTTCTATCAAAATTTACAATAGCAATAGGATTAAAGCATAAGTACTCCAGCCAATGTTAACTAAGTAATTTGTAAAGAAGAACACAAAATAAAGAGAGTTTTTCTAGTATATAG
>NW_027069478.1:1556762-1601601 GCF_002906115.3 Quercus suber
TTTTCTTTTTTTTTTTTGCCTTTTTTTTTTTTTTTTTTGAATGATCGTCAATGTCTACCTATTTTGAAGAGATAATAATAATAATAATAATAAAATCAACGTTAGGCTAATTGAATTGACTGTTTTTTTTTTTTTTTTTTTTGCTAAATAAAAAAAAAAATGGTTTCCAATGTGGACTTACTAACCTCACGTTACATGACGACAAAAAGTAATACCACGCATACTACCGGAAACTTGATGGAGTTATCATCGTGATTCATGAGTACGATACATTTGTTAAAGCACCATTACTCAAACCACTTAACTTCTGCCAAGCATCATATGAAGCGGTACCAAAATTCTTACTACCAAATCACATACTGCGGTGGTTAATTGATGTATGTATGAAAATACAACACACTTTTATTATGTCAAATTCTTTCCAAGCCACACGCGGCGGTAGTTAATTGTTCAAGTATGAAAATACAACACACCACACTTTTATTATGTCAAATTCTTTCCAAGCCACACACGGCGGTAGTTAATTGTTCAAGTATGAACCCTACACCTTAGAAAACCCTTTGTTAGAACATAAGGTTTTTTTTTTTTTTTTTTTTTTTCCTTCTCTATGGCTAGACTAGAAAACTTTAACATTGGTTTCCTTCTAAACTAATTCTATCAAGAAGTTATTATTGGCACTTTTTTATAAGTGACTGTTGCCAAATAACATTACTTCATATAACTGTTCACAAATGAATTCCTAAGAGCACTTAAATATTAAGCCATTAGGCTATTCTAACTAAAATTGCCTATCCAACGCCAAAAAAAAAGAAAAAAAAAATGCTCACATTAAATTAGTCAACAAATAGGCAAAATGCATTTGAGTTACTGTCCTTATCCATTTTTGTCTAACACTATCGCTTAGCAATTTCTTTTAATTCAATTTTATCCATTTCTCTTTCTCTCATTTATTAAAATGTATGGTACTCTCTATGTGAGCATGGTTTTCAAATCTGGACCGTTTAATAAACCATTAAAGAGAGAGGTTCAAGGTTTTGAAAATTGGACCGAGGTTGAATCATAATGATGTCATAATTAATTTAAGAATTTTTTTAAGTATAAATAAATACATTAATTAGTAAAAGTAGAAAAATTGACTAAAATAAATATTCACATTTATCTTTCAAGTGTATTTTTTATATCATAACTTTCATAAGAAAAATAAGAAATACTAAATTATAAGCAAAAATAAATTAAATATCAAGTTTCTTAATCAAGGAGAATATAATGGAAATTCTTTTAGTTTAGGGAAGAGATAAATATATATTCACACACATACTTACATAACATTTTTGTGCAAGCCTATATTTAAATTAATCTTAAGTTCTACCCAACAGCCCAAGTCCATTCAAATGGTCAACTATTTATTAAATTTCAAAAAAAAAAAATCGTAAAATCCTGAAGAGTGGCAGACTTGCCCATTAAAAAATTAGTTAAATAATAAATACTAATAAACTTAGGGATATCAATTTTGCCTCACCCCGCTTGACTTCTCCCTCCCTATTTCGTCCCATGCGGATTTTTCTTAGTCCGCAAAGGTGGTTGGACAGGAATGGGGTGAGATTTTAGCACCGCATCATGGGACGAGCGGGGATGGATTTGATTTTTTAGACCCAGCCCACCCCGCGTTAATAAGGGTTAAATTATAAATTTTTCATGCCCTAAAACCCTACTATTTATACACATTAACTTATTTTATTCTATTCAACAAGGCTTTCTACCTGTGGGGCCCGTGGGCCTGATAACCTCAGCCCATCGCGTAATAGGCCCAAGGCCGGCGCCGAGGAAGACTGACCATCCAAGGCTAAGTTGGGGAAAACCTCTTTTTTGACCTACGCCGAGGACCTCTTCGTCCTCGGCATACTAAGGATAATTTTTGGGAAGGGACAAGCCCAGAGCAAGCTGTCACATTCACACTTAATGCATTCACCTAACCCCTCTGGCCGCATTAATGGGGATATAACCCCTTAGCAGGGCAACGTTGATCAGAGTGAACCACTTGAGTACTGATAAGGCCCTTAATGGGACGGACGGCCAGAAGAGAGGCGAATGGATGATCAACAGATGGAAGAAGGAGGTAGGAAGATTAAGACTATATAAGAAAAGCAAGTAAAGTAAGAAGAGAGGAGGGGGGGAAGGAGAAAAGAAGGGAGAAGAAAAAGGGCTCCTCGGCCACAGGCTGAGGAGCATCCCCCCCCCCCCAGTTATAAATAAACTCTAAGTATTTTTTAATAAAAGGGAGTTCATGCTTGGTAAACGACGGCTAGCGCCTAAACCTTCAACCCACTCTCTACAAATTTATTGTTTGGGCTTGTTGGGCTGAAAACCCATTCATACTCAGGGTCAAATCCAAATTGAGCCCCTATAATTGGTGCCGTCTGTGGGAAGGATTAGTGTGCTGGCTGGCGCAATAGGCGATTGTTCTAAGTGATCGTTTTGCAGTAGGTTGGCGAAGTAAAAAAAAAAAAAAAAAGATTTGACAGCGAAAAAAAGAGATCTTGATATTATTTCATAAATAGAAACAGTACAAATTACAATCAGAGGCTCAGGCAAGCGTGTTTCAAAAACAAATTTACAAGCTAATCCTACCAGCTAGTTCTACAATCAGAGGCCCAGGTGGACCCGCCCTAAAAAGCTAGCCGGAGGGAAGTGTCAAGACGTTCTTTTATTGGCATAAAGAGAATGGGAGAGCTTGACACTAAAAGCAGGGAAGGGGGAGGGCCAGCTTGTTTCAAGGCCACCAACAACTCCTTTCTCGGAGCGGTGGAGCTGGAACAAAGAGAGGAGCAGATGCAGGGGCTCCGGGACACCTTCCTCCATGATGTTCCCTTGATTCTTTCCAATCCTCACGAGTGTTGGCCGTTGGAGACGGCAACACTCGAGCACCGCCCATGACATGAATTCGCACGCCTTCTTCGTGGGGGGTGCGCTCCGAGGAGAGACGTTAGGTAATTCAACGACATCCCTCCAGGCCACCTTGTATGGCGCCATCGGGGTTACGCCTAGATTCTGCCGCGCCGGAAGCCCAGTGGGGGCTGCGGCCATAACGGCTCTTGGCACGGATATCCTCACACCTGCCCAAAGCCACCTCATATTTGCCAACTCCAGTCACAATTCCGGCGGGGTTGTTAAAAGGGCTTGGAGAGCTGAAAGGATGTGTTTTTCTTTTTCTGTTTGTGTTGGGAGGTTCATGGATTGTGGAGAAACCATCTCCCCACCTTATATAGGGGATGAAGGTTGGTGAGAATTAATTCATGCGGAATTCGAAAAGAGAATTATCAGCTGGGCTAATAATGAAGCTACCAATTTTCAAGGAGGCCGTAGACCGTTGGACTCGTGTTAATTCATGAGGACATTAATGAAGGTGCGTTTCGCGCACTGAAGCGTCAAGCGCAGAACACGAACGGACAAAGGGCGCTTCATAAATGAAAAAGATGGGGGCTTGAGCTGGAGGCGAGATCAACGCCACGTGTAAAGATCATAATCCGACCCAAGGAGGAATCATCTCTAGTAAAGCGGTTCGGGGACAAACCCCTACTTACAGAAAAATAGAAGTGGTAGACAAAGCCAAGGTATTGCATGGTCCTCGGACCTAAGCCTATGGTAAAACTATTCACACCATTATACCTGGGTACTAGACAGAACCAAGGTATTGCATGGTCCTCGGACCCAAACTTATGGGGAAACTAGATACTTACAGAAAAATAGAAGTGGTAGACAGAGTCAAGGTATTGCATGGTCCTCGAACCCAAGCCTATGATAAAACTATTCACACCATTATACCTGGGTACTAGACAGAACCAAGGTATTGCATGGTCCTCGGACTCAAACCTATGGGGAAACTAGATACTTACAGAAAAATAGAAGTGGTAGACAGAGCCAAGGTATTGCATGGTCCTCGAACCCAAGCCTATGGTAAAACTATTCACACCATTATACCTGGGTACTAGACAGAACCAAGGTATTGCATGGTCCTCGAACTTAAACCTATGGGGAAACTAGATACTTACAGAAAAATAGAAGTGGTAGACAGAGCCAAGGTATTGCATGGTCCTCGGACCTAAGCCTATGGTAAAACTATTCACACCATTATACCTGGGTACTAGACAGAACCAAGGTATTGCATGGTCCTCGAACTTAAACCTATGGGAAAACTAGATACTTACAAAAAAATAGAAGTGGTAGACAGAGCCAAGGTATTGCATGGTCCTCGAAGTCAAACCTATGGGGAAACTAGATACTTACAGAAAAATAGAAGTGGTAGACAGAGCCAAGGTATTGCATGGTCCTCGGACCCAAGTCTAAGGTAAAACTATTCACACCATTATACCTGGGTACTAGACAGAACCAAGGTATTGCATGGTCCTCGGACCCAAACCTATGGGGAAACTAGATACTTACAGAAAAATAGAAGTGGTAGATAGAGCCAAGGTATTGTATGGTCCTCAGACCCAAGCTTATGGTAAAACTATTCACACTGTTATACCTGGGTACTAGACAGAACCAAGGTATTGCATGGTCCTCGGACTCGAAACCATGGAGAAAATAACTATTTGGAGAAAAACCAAAGCTTTACCTAGAGTCAAGCTATAATACGGTCTTTAGATTTATATTTGAAGGATAACAGATGATTTCATGAGACTAACTCCATAATATAATACAAATATCGAGCAGAATATTATAGTAAAGCAAATAAAAGAAAATATCTGTAGTTAGAAGCAAAGTATTAAGCATTCAGTTTAAACAGAAAGTATACAATTTCCTTACAACGCCACTGAGGCAAGAAACAAAATGAAATAAAAGAGAAAATAAAAGAGAAAATAAACAAAATTATCCTATGTCGTATACCAGTCTCCCCAACTCAGTAGGCAAATTAATTCGATAAGCAAATCAAAAGGCTTTAGCCAAGGCCTAAGGGCTTCATCTCGAAGGGTCTGCCGGAGGCCTCGCCACGTCTTATGGTATTTTCTGACCCTCGGTTATAACTCCCCCCAACGTTCTCTGGGGATCAACTTCCTCGGATGGTTGGTCAGTTAAAGATATATCCTCAGCGATCTTATCGTGACTCTCAACTGCTAGTAATGAGGACCCCTCCTCGGGAGCAGCAGGGGCAGTATCGCGAATTGCAATAGGGTAATATACCCTGTCCTCCCTCCTAAGGTCAGATGAGGCACCAACCCCTGCTTTGTTGAGGGCTTCATGCCAGGTCTGAGAACAGTAATGCCTGCACATTGCAGGAACTTGAGCCCGAAGGGTGGCTTCAGTCTTAGCCACTCCATCTGCGAAAGCCTCCTCCTCTGCCTGTTCTACAGAGCGCTCAGCGTCTATTTTTGCAAATACCGCCTCGTCTTTGGCTCTCACAGCCTCGTCCTTGGCATACTCAGCAAGACCTTTCTCATGGATTGCCACGGTCAACTTTTCCTTCATATAGGCAATGTTCCCTTTGGCAGTCTGTAGTTGATCCTCAACAACTTGCAAGCGATTGGTTTGATCCTCAACAACTTGCAAGCGATTGGTTTGATCCTCAACTTGCTTCCTAGCCACGGCTAGGTCGGAGGCAGCAGTGTCCCTGGCCTTTGTCATCTCCTCTAGATCATCGGTCACCTTTTTTAGGTCGGCCTCAGATCTCTTGAGGGTATTAGCAGCTTCCAAGAACTTGTCACGCTCTTGCGCTAAGGCATTGCTCTGGCCATCGACCTCCTCGTCTAATATGAAAAGAGTCTGGATAGCCTGCCAATAAAAACAAGTAACTCCGTAAAGAGAAAGGAAAGTACTAAGCGACAAAATTCGAATAAAGTAAATAGGTGCCAAAGGACCCACCATGCCTAGATATTTCTTAAGGTCAAGGACAACCTCTGACCCACTCATATTTCTTAGCTCGGCCATGTCAGTAGGAAGAAGAAGAGATTTCTCCAGGGCATCAGCTACGAGAGCCCCCTCGGCTCCTTGAGATTCCCGCATCGATGCGTTATCCATCAGGAGTTGATTATGGAGCATGGCAGCGGGCAGCCAGGCTTGAGCCTCGGTTTGCTGGATGGTCTTCTTACCTTTCCGTTGACCACCGAGCTTCAGTTGCTTTGGAGGCCTGCGAAATCTACCCTCCTCGGGTGGGGAATGGGATTTGCTCCCATCCATTGGCTCCTTACCCTTGAAAGGTCTCTTCCTTTTCGGGTCATGAGACTCGGTCTGAGGGTCTGATACTGTGGGGACAGAGGATGACCTGGTTTGCACAGTTAAAATCTGGGGCGGAGGTGCTGGGGGCTGGGACTCTTCCGGTGCACCCTTCTTGGAACCGCCTTCGAGCAGGTCAAGAAGATTGGTTTAGGGCTGTCTTTTTAAACCCATCTCAGCCTGAGTACCAACTCTTAGGGACCGGAGATCGGATTCGGACAAATGAGAGTCTCCTAGATCACCAGAAAGATCCTCGGACTGATCAGCTAGGTTGAACACACTATATTCGTCCTCAGAAGAACTCAGCTCAACCACCTCCCTTGTCTTCTTAGATAATCCTTCCTCGGCCACTGTTACTAGTTGGGATGAGGAGGGACCTGCTAGCAGAATGCCTTCAGGTATATAAGACCCCTCGAAAAATGCAAAACCGTCATCCACCACGGTAATCTGCGTAAGCTGAGGATCACGAGCTCTAATTACGTGCTTCGGGACTGGGAATGATTTCTGAGCTGGGTCGCATCCGAGGATTCAATGAGCAGCTCTGACCTGGTTATCAGTTTCGTTCAGGAAAAGGTCCGACCTAAGAACGGTTTCCAAATCCGCTTTGTTAACCAGGTGGAAATGACGTACAAAGGCGTGCGGACCTGCGAAAAGAAAAGTGAAACTTCTATGGTTAATAAACCAAAGCGAATATACAGTTATAAACATAAAAATACTGAAACCTAGATTGTCTCCTACTTCGGATACCCTACCTAACTCCCCCTCTACTGTTGGGCAATGAAAACCGTTGTGCCACTCCCCCGACACTATGAGGAAATCTTGAGTCAACCCCTTATTGGAATCAGGAAGACACTGGATGAGACGAACCCTATCGTCCCTTGTTTTCATATAGTACGTCTTACCCCTCAGATGATGAAGGTTGTAGCACCAGTTCACATCGTGGTGAGTCAGTCTCAGCCCCATTTTCTCATTCAAGGTATCTACACACCCTAATATCCTAAATACATTCACGGCACACTGGGTAGGAGCCAGGCGAAAATGCCTAAGGTAATTGAGGGTCACTGGCCTCATAGGGATTCTCATCCCTCCCTCTACGAAAGCGACTATCGGGATCACGACTTCACCCTCTCTCCTCTTAATGTACCACTCCCCTTCTTCACAGTACTTCAAACTCTCATTATTGGGTATCCCATAGTCAACAATGAATTTGTTCATCATCTCGTCGGACTCAACCAACTTCTTAAACTTACCTATTCCCCAAGGACGACTAAAAGTTTCAGAAGAAGAAAAGAAGAAGTAGAATCAAGGAAATTTGGGGTCACTGGAAGAAGAAGACTTACAGAAATATGACGATTCTCTTCAGGTAGTGTGCAAGTTAAACTAGATTCAAATCATACGCATCAATGGTTGTAAGTGCAAAAATGAGGAAACCAGGCGGTTCAAACAGGTACTTATACTCCCCCTTAGGTTTCCCAAATGTAATTGCCTGCCCATAAAAACAGGAGATCCCCACCGAACAATTACCATCACACCGTTGAAAGTGGGAAACATGGTGCCACCAAAATTTAATGTGGGTACACATTAAGTCTTGAAATGCAAAAAACGCACATCGGGCAGTCGAAAAGTCGCCAGCATTAGCACGAACCAAAGTGGGGCGATTCGTCTAGAGGGCCCGTAGGTATTAAAACCCTCCTCCCCGTCCGAGGGAACGTGCAGCAGGGTTTTGAGGGGCTATTGTGGGGCCCGTGGGCCTGATAGCCTCGGCCTATCGCGTAATAGGCCCAAGGGCGGCGCCAAGGAAGACTGACCATCCAAGGCTAAGTTGGGGAAAGCCTCTTTTTTGACCCACACCGAGGACCTCTTCGTCCTCGGCATACTAAGGATAATTTTTGGGAAGGGACAAGCCCAGAGCAAGCTGTCACATTCACACTTAATGCATTCACCTAACCCCTCTGGCCGCATTAATGGGGATATAACCCCTTAGCAGGGCAACGTTGATCAGAGTGAACCACTTAAGTACTGATAAGGTCCCTGATGGGACGGACGGCCAGAAGAGAGGCGAATGGATGATCAACAGATGGAAGAAGGAGGTAGGAAGATTAAGACTATATAAAAAAAGCAAGTAAAGTAAGAAGAGAGGAGGGGGGGAAGGGGAAAAGAAGGGAGAAGAAAAAGGGCTCCTCGGCCACAGGCCGAAGAGCATCCCCCCCCAGTTGTAAATAAACTCTAAGTATTTTTTAATAAAAGGGAGTTCATACTTGGTAAACGACGCCTAGCGCCTAAACCTTCAACCCACTCTCTACAAATTTATTGTTTGGGCTTGTTGGGCTGAAAACTCATTCATATTCAGGGTCAAATCCAAATTGAGCCCCTACACTACCTTCTTTTTTTTCTTTTTTTTTTTCATTAGTAAGGCTGGAAATAAGGTACCAGTTTTAAAATTTTTCTTTTTTCTTTATTATAAACATTTTTATTATTGAATCATTGATTTTGTATTATGAGATTTTTGTTTTTGTTGTGATATTATCTGATTAAACACTTGAATAATATTATTCAATTTTTGCTGAAAATTAGTTTGATTTTTTGGGATAAATTTATTTATAATTTCAAGTATATTTTTATTAACGAAACAAGTTTTATTAAAATCAATTGTAAAAATTGTGGGCAAATTAACAAGAAGTAGAGTTTTATGGGGTAGGATGGTGCTTCCCAGGGCCCCTAGGGGCAAGGATGGGACAAGAAAATTTTCTCTGCGATGGGAGACTAGGCAAGGATGGGGTAAGACAATACCATGTGGGGCAGGGACGAAGACTCCATCCTTCGGACTTGCCCTGCCCCATTGCCATCCCTAAACACAAAACCCAAGTAAATGATTGACAGCCAGGCATTTACTGACTTGATAGAAAAAATAAAAAGTTCGTCTTCATCATCGGCAAACGAGCAAAATATAGCAGACTTCAGAAAGAGCAAAAATGCAGAAACGACAAAAACGTAGAGAGAGAGAGAGAGAGAGAGAGAGAGAGAGAGAGAGAGAGAGAGAGAGAGAAGAGAGAAATGGCGATGCAAGCTCAAGGTATGACCCTGATGGGACGGACGGCCAGAAGAGAGGCGAATGGATGATCAACAGATGGAAGAAGGAGGTAGGAAGATTAAGACTATATAAAAAAAGCAAGTAAAGTAAGAAGAGAGGAGGGGGGGAAGGGGAAAAGAAGGGAGAAGAAAAAGGGCTCCTCGGCCACAGGCCGAAGAGCATCCCCCCCCAGTTGTAAATAAACTCTAAGTATTTTTTAATAAAAGGGAGTTCATACTTGGTAAACGACGCCTAGCGCCTAAACCTTCAACCCACTCTCTACAAATTTATTGTTTGGGCTTGTTGGGCTGAAAACTCATTCATATTCAGGGTCAAATCCAAATTGAGCCCCTACACTACCTTCTTTTTTTTCTTTTTTTTTTTCATTAGTAAGGCTGGAAATAAGGTACCAGTTTTAAAATTTTTCTTTTTTCTTTATTATAAACATTTTTATTATTGAATCATTGATTTTGTATTATGAGATTTTTGTTTTTGTTGTGATATTATCTGATTAAACACTTGAATAATATTATTCAATTTTTGCTGAAAATTAGTTTGATTTTTTGGGATAAATTTATTTATAATTTCAAGTATATTTTTATTAACGAAACAAGTTTTATTAAAATCAATTGTAAAAATTGTGGGCAAATTAACAAGAAGTAGAGTTTTATGGGGTAGGATGGTGCTTCCCAGGGCCCCTAGGGGCAAGGATGGGACAAGAAAATTTTCTCTGCGATGGGAGACTAGGCAAGGATGGGGTAAGACAATACCATGTGGGGCAGGGACGAAGACTCCATCCTTCGGACTTGCCCTGCCCCATTGCCATCCCTAAACACAAAACCCAAGTAAATGATTGACAGCCAGGCATTTACTGACTTGATAGAAAAAATAAAAAGTTCGTCTTCATCATCGGCAAACGAGCAAAATATAGCAGACTTCAGAAAGAGCAAAAATGCAGAAACGACAAAAACGTAGAGAGAGAGAGAGAGAGAGAGAGAGAGAGAGAGAGAGAGAGAGAGAGAGAGAAGAGAGAAATGGCGATGCAAGCTCAAGGTATGATAGCATCTCACCATGGTTGGGAAGCTTCAACAATGCCTATAAGTATCCCAAAAAAAAAAAAAATTGACTTAAAGTTGAAACTCTGAGGACCGTCCATAGTTCTTTAAACCAGCAAGTTCAATCACGGTTCTTGTGGTTTGCTACGTTTTCTACGTATGCCGATTTTGGAAGCTAAAAGAATCATTTTAATGGATGGTTCCCGGTTAACCTAGTCGGACCGTACGGTCCTATCCGGGTTTCAAAACCATGTACATGAGTAGCCATTACAAGAAGCAGGGATGGAGGCATTCTTTGACTTGGGGTGGGCAATGAGTACCCCTCCCCCTAATTTTTTTTTAAAAAAATATTAGTAAATATGTACAAGGGTTGTTCCCGAGGTCGTTGGGCCTTGGGCCCTGAACTAAAGATACAAGACTTGTGCCCCTCCCAATTGGATTTGGTACCTTGATCCATACACTCCTTTGATGCTCACCATGAGCACAATAAACATAACGAGACCATTTACCCTTGAACGTCAAAGGTGAACCACTCCTAATCAAACTTATCTTAACCGGTGGATGGATGCTCATCTAGAGGTTAAGTCCACCAACCATCCATATTGGGCAACACAAAATACATAGGTGCTAATTTTAGTAATTTTGTTATATAGAATTACACTTTGCCCCCTCTTTAACAATATTATTGATTATTTTATGAGTAATTTTTACAACATTTTTACAAACTGTTGAGATAGTAAATTCTTATGAGTTAGCATCTGAGTCTATCACTTACACCACTTTTCTACTTACCGATAGTTACTCACTACATCAACAATGTGAAGAAAAAAAAAACTAATTCTAGCACTTTTCTCCTTTTAAAGACCATAAAAAAATTTATAGATCTGAAATCTAAAATAAAATATATTACCAATAATGAATTTTAAAAAAATTAAGCTCAATCAACCAATTTTATCCAAAACAAATAATTTAGTCCTTTAAAAAAATTTAAACAAAACAATTTTGTTCTTACCCAGACAAAGTTACCCCTAACTCCAAGTCCTGCTTCTATATATTCCTGACAAAAAGGGGCACGTCAAAGACAGTGTTCAGATTCACACATTAGCGCCAAGCTCAAATTTGGTTTTTATGAGTTTTTTTGGGCTGAATTTTGTTGTATGAGTTGATCTTTGTTTGCTGATTGATGGTGTAAGATACATGTTGATCTGTGTGATTGTTGGATCTACAACAAGAAGGGAGCAAAGTAAAATTTTGCACGGAGAAACTGCAAGAAACAGTAAAAGAAAATAAGAAAATGATAAAAAAAATTATGAAAGAAGCAACATATTTTTAAGAGTGCTGCCAGGAATACTACATTACTACATAAACCCTACAAAATGATTTGTCACCAATCACAAAAAAATAAGTTAAATATCTATTTATTTAAATTGTTAAAGGGACATCAATCATATTTTTAACACATTAGTTTGTAAATTAATGTAATGATTTTTTCATTTTCTAATTTTAAAATGCCGATGTGGTATTGCTAACATGGATTTATTCAGTCAGCTAAGCACTAATGTGAGTCTTTTAAAATTTATTAAATAAGATTTTTATTATAATTAAATGACACTTATACAATTATTAGCCAAATCAACATTTTTTAGTTACATGATAATAACTTCTTCTTCTTTTTTTATAAAGTTTCAACATATAGCGTTCGCTTTTGATGATTATTCTTTATAATCAGACTAAGATATTAATCGGTTTTTGGTATAGGGGGGATTGAATCATAGATCTCTTATTTAATTATTCGTCATAATAGTAACTTAGTAAGGATGAAATTGAAACCATCTTAATATAGGGTTAAAGTGAAAAAGGAAAAAAATTTCAAAGACTAAATTGAAAAATACCCATAAGTATTTGTCTATTAATTTTCATAAATCAAACACAAAGCAAAGTAACCTCCTTCCAAATAATTCGCATAAGAGTGAAAGTTTGTATTGGCACTGTGAGGAGTGGAACAGTCACCTCTCAAATTTGAAGCTCAAGAAGCAATTGGATCACGGGAAAGAATTGGGTCTGACCTATGTTTTGAAAGGAAAGCTCAGTTAATAATGAACCACGAAAGGAGAATAGCTGGATCATCCCAAGTGTCACAGAAAAAAATGAGAGACACAAAAGATTAGTTCCCGTGGAGATGGTAAGGTGCCACCTTACTTGAGGTATGGTGCGCGGGTGATCCACGTGTGATTCCTTAAATCCCGAGAAGGTTCCGGAACATGCAAGAAGGTTGAAAATCTTTACCTCCGCATCAATGATGAGGTTCTTACTTCACCTCTACCACATTAAATGCAAGTGAGATAGCTTGAATAGTACCAACAACCCCCAAAAGTCAGAGTTTTAGGATAAGGGAGAGGAGGAATCCGATAAAGTTAAAGAAAAATTATCTCTACGGCTCTGGCAAGTAATAGAACAGCTGTAGTGATAAGAGGAAGGATTAAAGCTATAAAAGAGGTAAAGGACGGGGGATCAAAAAAAAAAAAAATGAAAGGGAAACAAATGGAAACATATAGAAGAAAAATTAGCGAGAAAGAAAGGGAGAGAGTAGTGATAATAACATGAGAGTTATCTATTGTAATGTTTAAATTGAGATTGTAATATTTGAGTGGAGAGAAATCAATTGCTTGAGTTTCCTATTGTGGAGTGTTTTTCTCTTATTATTATTTATATGATTGTTTTTTGAAAACTTTGAGTTTGAATCCGTGAAGAACTCCATGGGAGCCAGTTTTTATGTTCCCACAAGCACCATAAGAGAAAATTAAGAAAAATTAATTTTTTTAGAGCCATATCATTTGTCATAACGTCCACAATCTATTAAAATGATCAATTATGATTTATGAGTAATGAATAGTCATTTTCATATAAACATATCACTCATAATCAATTACATTAAAGTTCTAATAAAAGTTGTCTTGCTAAAACATTAAAAGCAATAAAGGGTGAAAGGAGTAGTTGGGTGGGCAATTTCGCAGTCCCTCTCTCTGTGCTATCAAACAATGGGCTCTCATCTCATGTCCTCAACTTTGGTGGTAGTCAGTTGAGGATCGCAGTTTCTAATTAAAAAATGATTCATAATCTTCCTTTATATTATATACTAACATGAACTGTATACTTTTTAGAGTTATACAATATAATACCACTAATATGGGTCACGTCTCACCTAACATATTAAAAACGTTAATTATAAAAAAATAAAAAGATGGAATAAAGTCAAGAACTGCTATAACTTGTGTGGCTAGTATTCTAAGATATCATATTTTCATGTTGGTGTGCTTTTTTTAATGCGTTCAAATTAAACAGATAGAGATTCTTGCGATACGATTGCAACCTCTATAACAGACCGGAGACATCTTATTACAAAAAAAACTAGTAGTATAGTTGCATCGTATTTCTTTCCATTTCCTTCTACTACATCATCTATTTTTAGCATAATTCCAAAGCAATTATTTAGCCTAATCTGAGAGAGGGGCAAAAAATGTGTCACTGGTTGTGAAAAATAGGGTAAGAGTTTTGTGATTAAAGAATTTTTTTTTTTCAATTTTTGTTATCAATAAGTTTAGACTCAATATTTTTTACAAATTTTTTTATAATTATTGATGTAATTTTATTATGAATGATATATAATAAAAATAATATATGTGATAAATCTTGTAAAATTATATTTACCACATTCTAAATTTATAATACTTTTAACAAATTGTAAAAAATATTAATTCTAGCATTATTTTGAATATTAAAATTTTTTAAAAAAATAATTATAATATGCTATTAATCTAACCGTTCAAATTATTAATTTTATAAAGAAATGTCAATTCAGATACATAAACCTTAGCAAGTAAAATAGAATGACAATTAGCAAAAAAAAGGGCTAATATATACACCTGAAAAATACTATAATACATGTAGTCATGCACCATTACAATCTTTTTAAAAATAAAAAATAAAAAACTTGCGATGAGATTCTAAAAAAGAAAAGAAAAGAAAAGAAAAAACGAGGGCACGAGGGAATGGGAAGAAACAAAGAAACAGTTCAAAGTGGTACCATCCATGGGAATGGGATCATACGGTTTTATGAGACCGCGGGAATCATGGGATGTGTGAAGGTATCATCCTACCGTCATCTACTTGACAAATCCCCAAGCTAACCTAAAAGAGATGCTGTCTTTTTCGGGAAACTCAAAACAAATATTTTTCTTTATTCTACTCCATATATAAAAATCCAAATTATAATAAACAAAACCAACAAATATAAAAAGACAGAAAAGAGTAATAATGCGTTATAGCTGGCAAGACCCATGACGTGGCTTTCCTTAACCCTTATCTCCTTGACGGTTCAAAAGGAGACAGCAACAGACTCCTTTGAAAGACCCCCCCTGAAATTAAGATATAATATATAGACAATTTTTTGAAACTTTTTTCATAAATTTCTTTTTTAATTTACAAAATCAATGTGTTTAAGACACCTTTTGTAATAATAATTTGATTAAGATACCTTTTAAATTTTAGACCCTAAAGTTATTTCCATTTGCTTTAGCCGTCTTTACATTTATGTTTTTTATTAAGTGATACATAAGCTTGTCACGTTTGTTTAATTCATTTAATAAAATGATGTCACATAAAAAAAAATGGATGGAAGGCTTGCTGATGCAAATGAAATAGAACTTCAAATATGTAAAAAAATTCTAAAACTTTAAAAGATGTTTGGTTAGCCCAAAAAAAGCGTAATATTCTCTATTCATTTTTCATTTTTTGTGTGACCCATCACCAAAAAACTGGTTTGGTTTTAGCATTTATACTTAGTTTTTATTTTCAGTATCCTAAAAGTTTGATTTGAATTCAAAAAATAAAAATAACTCGTCAGCATTTTTGTTTTTTATGAATACAAATATAGTGGCATATTTGTAAATATTGTAAAATACTAAGTTACTTTATTTGAGTTATGTGATTGTATGTAAGTGATAAAAGTTATTTAAAAATAATAATAATAATAACTAAACCCAGTATGAAGTATTCTATGTTCAAATTAAGTATTTAAAACAACTTACCAAATACTACTAAATATTTCATAAGTGTTTTTTTTATTCAAATTCAAGATTTGAATATAAAATACAAAAAATGAAAGGTAGATACATCACTTTTTGAAACCAAGCAAAACACAAAAAATAAAAATAACTCGTCAGCATTTTTGTTTTTTATGAATACAAATATAGTGGCATATTTGTAAATATTGTAAAATACTAAGTTACTTTATTTGAGTTATGTGATTGTATGTAAGTGATAAAAGTTATTTAAAAATAATAATAATAATAACTAAACCCAGTATGAAGTATTCTATGTTCAAATTAAGTATTTAAAACAACTTACCAAATACTACTAAATATTTCATAAGTGTTTTTTTTATTCAAATTCAAGATTTGAATATAAAATACAAAAAATGAAAGGTAGATACATCACTTTTTGAAACCAAGCAAAACGATAAGTTCATGATTAAAAATTCAAACAACTTCCAATGTGTAGTTTTCAATTTAGTATAATAATTAAGATACAATCTTGCCCACAAGAAAAATAATACTTAAAAATTTTGTGGAGGTTAAGGCCCCATTTGGTTTGTCATTTTAAACAACATTTTTTAGTTTTTAAACAGCATTTTACGCATTTCAACACACTTTTTCACTTACACGTATTTCAAAAAATAATAAACAATAATTTTCAAACTACTCTACCAAACACCCCCTAAACAGTGACGTTTGAAATTCCACGTGAAAGGAAGAGTTGTGGGTCCAAGTTCAACAACCTGGTGGCGTGGCGGAAAACCGAGAAAACGGATATGGGGACTAGCTGTCTGAGGTTGAACAGTCTATTCTATTACCAGTACCTACGTGGCAGCTGTTACCATTTAGTTTTATTTTATTTTTTTGAATCAATGTGGTCTGAACAACTGTCGTCCTTGTCCGTTTTAAACCCACGGTGCCCGCCCTCTAGGCCCGCCTTTGGTTCTCGTTTTCCACGTGCAAAATGTCTGATGCGAATAATTTAGGAGAGAGAAAGTTGGATTGGACCTGTATTAAATTCTGGACCTCAACTTAACTTGGACGGTTGAGCTTCCCTCATTGTTTTTACGCCATTTCCTGTTCAACTGCTCCTTTTTTTTTTTTTTTTTTTTCATCACTTCTAAAAGTGGAAAATATGAAAATGATAGAATTTTGAGTAAATTATAAATTACATCTCTAAAATTTGGTGTGATTAAATTTTACATTGTAAAATTTTAAAATTTGGATTTTACTCTTTAAAATTTGAAGTGTTTGGATTTTATACCATAACATTTCAGAACTTAGATTTTACCTTTAAAGTTTAAGGTTGTTTAGATTTTTCATCCCTAAATTCTAAAACTTTAGGTTGTAAAATTTAAACACCCCAAAATTTTAAAGAATAAAATCTAAACACTTTCAAAATATCACCAAATTTCAAAGAGTAAAATTCAAAATTTGAAACTTCAAAGTGTAAAACTAAAATCTAATCACTCCCAAACTTTAGGGATGTAATTTGCAATTTACCCTAATTTTTTTTTAAAGTATACTAATAAATATGTATTTATTCTTCTTATAATAATGGGTCTTATTGTGATTTTATTTAATAGGACTCACTATTATATTAGAAGTGTGAGTTTTTATTTACTGTTTTTTTTTTACTGAAAAGGTAGAATTGTATTCTTGAAATAATCTAAAATTTTAAAATATGAAAATTATAAAATTTTCTTAGAGTATTCTGATAAATATTTATTTATTCTTCTTACAATAATGGGTCTTATTGTGATTTTATTTAATAAGACTCACTGTTATATTAGAATAGTAAGTTCGTATTTATCGTATTCTTAAAATAATCTATAATTACTTATGTATTCTTTTATATGGTATCGACTAAAAGGTAAATGTATTTTATAATTATGTTCACATGTGAAATGAGTTTTAATTCTAGGTCAATTATGGAATTTCAAATTTTTTTTTTTGTGGACAGAAATGATGGAATTCTTACCAACGTGAAATTTACCACTTTACCAGATTAGTATTAATATATTGAACATGTGAATGTTTATGGCTACAAAATGTCACGTCAGATGTCACTTGTTGGTGGAACCTGCAAAGTAAGCGAACATTGGCCACATTTTTTACCAAAATAATCATCACCTCATTTCAAAACAAATGCATCATGCATGTTGTGAGTTCGAACCCATATGGGGCATTGACTCATCGGGAACAATAACTATTTAAGGTGTCGGTATGGGTTAAACACTTAAACCGTAACCTCTTAAGATGTTCATTCAAGTGAATGATAAATTTAATACTCAAGATGTTGGTTCTAGTTGACGATAACCACATAAGGTGTCGGTTTTATATATGGATTTTAGGAGACTAATGTTAATATTATGGATTTAGGAGAACAACATAAGTCATATAGACTTGGAAGACTATTTTTTATACTGTGGATTTAAGAGACTAATGTTGATTGTATCGATTTAGGAGGCTATTTTGATCCTATGGATTTGTAAGAGTAGGCTATGAGATGTGGAGTGGAAATTTACTTTTAATGAATGTCTACTGTGATTTTTTAAACATGTTTGTTGTTAAAATTTTCCTTTATTTTCTTTTATGTTCTTTGTCAATCCATAATATATATTATTGTGAGAATTGCAACCCAATGAAACCGCTCTTTTTCATAAGTTTCTCCCCCTAGCCCCTAAGAAGTAAAAAGAAGATATTATCGGGTTAAAAAAAAATTAATTAAAGATGACGATTCAACTATCAATATTATTTTACCCCTAGTCTAAGAGAATTTTTTTTTTGCTAAACAGTCTAAGAGAATAATAATGAAGCCTTCACCAAACTATCATACAATTAAGTGATATAAACATCAAAATAGAAAAATGACACAACAAATAGTCTCCACACGTGAAATGTTTGTACATTTAAAACATACTGTCCACACGTGAAATGTTTGCACATTTAATTTTCTTTTGTTCATGCTTTGATGTGGGTCTCAAATTGTTTTATGCCCACATATTTATGAAAAAGAAATCATAAATATATATTATTGAAACACTTATTGAAACAAAAGACCCATGTTATTAATAGTGCATGGATGGCTATATCCTTCAATGTTTATATATATATATATATATATTTGAAGAATCATATCCTTCAATGTTTAGTCCAATTTGTTAAAAAATAATGGACCGACCTTGTGAATAGTTAACATAATCTAACAGTTTGTACGTTGTACTGTAATATCGGGCAATACTCTATTGAATTACAAATGTGAGGAAACCTCCTCGACTGTTCACTATCACGTGAGCCAGATTTTAATTCCCAACCAAGCTCGAATTACTTTAATGCTCTTGGATTTCCTCCGAGAAGGGCTGACTATTGAGGGTTATTGTGTAAATTCGGGATTGGTCCATGCTGCTCCAGAGGTTGCAAGTCGCACGTGTGTCTCCCTGCGCGGGACTTGAGCACGTGATAAAGTCTCCTTTGCACATGCTGGCCTGTTTGAACTTTGAATGTAAAAACTAAAAAACGGGCTGCCCCAGGAAGAAAAGAAGTGGTACAGGTGCACAGCTGTCCCCACGTAACGGTTACAAAGCTGAAAGTGTGATTCTCCCATATGAAGGCAAATCACCCATTTGCTTTGTAATTGTACCACTATTTTCCTCTTTCTATTTTTGGATGGGATCTTATAAGTCGGTAAATCCAAATCGCTTATGATACATCATCTGGCTCGGTTATTGAATTGATAGAGTAAATATATTCGTCATTGCTTCAAATCTCTCTTACGATTTTTGAGAGGATTTTAAGAATCGAATTGTTGTAATCAAATTGAAAATCGAAAATAAAAATTGACATCTCTATATTATTTATCTAAATAACAAATTATAAATATATAAATAAATCATAATCTCCAAACTTCCAAGTTATAACTTGTTAACACTCAAATCATTCACATGAAAGCAAAAGAAAAAAACAAGTTTAATAATTATTATAGAGAAAAAGAAAATATAATAGCAAATAAATGTATAAATGATTGGTCATAAATCATAAATAGATAAATCAAAACATAAATGGCAACCTCGTCTTATGTATGTGTTGTTTTCGTGGGTTCCAGTTAGCTCAACTGATAAAATCTTTAATGGCTGAATAAGAGATCTAGAGTTCAATCTCTGCCTACACCAAAACTAATTGGTGTCTTGATCTAATGATAAAGAACTATCATCAGAAGCGGATACCATAAGTTGTAACTCTCTTAAAATAAAAAAAAAATAAAAATTATATGCTTTGCTTTCAAAGCTAAATGTTATCAAGTTTTCATATGTACTTATGACAAAGGCAGACCCTTATAACAAAATATCTTTGAAAACAACTAAAGTGCATTTATTTAAACAAGTTTTTCCTTCTATTTTTATATGTAATCTTTATATATATTAACAACAGATGTTCGAAATCATTAGTCCTTGGACAATTACTATAAAGTGAAAGGGTAAAGAGTCATCGAACAAAGTTGATTTTGATTCATATTTTCACCATTAATTAATAATAAATAAAAAAAAGTTGCTTCATAATTGCGGTACTACAACAACAGCAACAGTTCTTGACTCGGCAGTCGGCATACATTTCAAATGAGTAATTTTAAGGCTCCAAGTTATAGCTTTAGCAAAATAACAATTGGGAATTGAAGGGAATGAGGTTATCTTTTAAACCCTTTACATTTATTTTATAGACTTTAGGCCAACTAAAGGTTGCTTTTGGACCAGCCAGCAAAATCCTTTCATTTCAGGCTCATAACAAAGGACCATTAATAAGAAATTAAATTTTCCGCTGGAAGCATGCATGTATTACGATTCCCATGTAGAATTTAGTGTTGTGCTTGTGCCTTGCGATCTTTAATATATGTACAGTTTGTAGCCCTCTCAAAAAAAAAAAATAATAATAATAAAAAATAAAAAAAAGGAAAAAGTTATGTAGTTTGGTATAGGAATTTGGCTTTTACAGAAGCTTGGGTAAGGCTATGTTGTGATGTATTATTAAGATTCGTTTATTTCTAGAGTAATATCAAAGAAGAAAGATTTAATGGTATTAAATTACTTGCTTATGAAATTAAACTTGCATTTTCTCATTAGCTAGGCATACAATGTAGATCACGATAGGATAGAAAATTAACATTATTTTAATTGTTGGTTGATTACATGTATCCATTCACGTTGCATGTTGACCAAAATTGATGTATATGTATTTTAAGTTTCATAATGGTAATCCTCTAACATGAATTGTCAATGTAAATCTACTAGCTCTTATTCAAAGATAAAGACAAGTGGAGTTTTGCTTTGACATTATCTATCTTAGGTAACCCTATATTACATATGCATAAAAACAATTCAAGAGGAGAAGGTATCTTATGTATTGAATATAATTGTTGGGTTAATATATTATGAGATGAAAAATGCATATATTTAATAAATAAAAATAATTACTATTGAAAAGAGGTTGTTATTTGAGAAGAAAATCTTATATGAATTGGATGTATATGCCCCATTACCCTAAATACCACATCATTTTGATCGAAGAAGCTATAAGCCTTAAGAAAAGAAAAAAAGAAAAAAGAAAAAGAGAGAGAGAGAGATAGATGAAAGTTAACCTTGGATCGAGTTTTATAATGCTACATAACTCAGCATTATTGGTAGTCACCGGCCCTAAAAGGTCAATCAAAAATAAATCATAGCCATAAATAAAAGTATACGATTTATCCTTAGATACAGTACTAAAAAAATTAAAAATCCTACAACCCCCACGCCATACCATACAAAATAGCTTGTGGTATTAGGTAGTAGGTACGAAGTATGAGTAACAGAAATTGATACAGGATCTCTTCATCATTTATATTACAAGTCCACCCTAATCCCTACATTATAATGACTCATCCCCACTTTTTAAATACTAAATTTACTTTAATATTAAAACTCCCTTAAACTCAACTTAAAAATAAAACTGTTTTTCTTTTCCTTATTTTATACTAATCCTAAGCTAAGGTAAAGCTTAATTATAATGATTAGTTTATTTGAGGACGAGGAAGATGGGAAGAAAGTCCTTTACCTTAACCTCTGCATCCAGGGCACTGAAACGTGTGTACAACCGGTTCCGTACAGGTTCGGTGCACTGGTGAGGCGGTTTTTGGTTGTCAGGTAAAGCAACGTGTTTGGCAGGTGTCGGTAAGAAAAAATATATATATGAGAAAGAGAAGTGTGGCCGTTAAAGAAGGTGGTGGTGATAGTAGTAGTGGCAGAGTTTACAGGCTGGACTGACAAAGAAAGTAATAATAATTCGCCTTCCGATTCGGCGACCACTTTTATCGTTTTGTGCCAGCTCAGCCTTTTTTCCGTGCGGCCGTTTTTTTTTCTTCTAATTTTTAATTTTTTAAATAAAGATATGGAAAGAAACTAAGAAAGAGAATTTAATATTCGAAGAAAAGAAAAAAGAAAAATAAAAAAGTCCCACGCACACGGAAATGCTCTACAGCCTGGCTTCCTCAGTCAAACTCAGACTTGAAATCAAAAACCTTACCCAACCGTTATCGTTATCTCGTTATTAATATTATTTTATTTATTTTTTATTTTTTAAATTATATTCCCACATCGTGATAATTCTGGTTCTCAGTGCGTAGCTTGTCTCTATCTGCTTGATAGTACAATACAACTTCCCAAAAACAGAGTAAATCATACGTAGAAATTATATCTTAAACAAAAAAAAAATTCATAATATTTTTATAATAAAATTTATATGGTAGGTTATTACTAGTTATTATTTTTGGGACAAAAAAATAATCTTAGTGTTAGATTCAAATTTGAACTAATAACAACTAACAATCTATAATTTATTGTAAAAATATTGTGAATATAACATCTTTAAAAAAATATTAACCTACAGCCTAGAATGGTGTTAGTAGTTTGGAAGTTTCTTCAGAGCAGTGGAAACTATTTCTTTTTGAAGGAAGATATTTTTGATAATTATCAAAGGAAGATATTAGTAGGTGCTTGATTGAACTTGTTAAGAGGTATCGAATAGATCTATTAGATTACATTGGAAAGTTGTCCCTTAAAAAAAAAATATTAGATTGGAAAGTAAGAAAAGCAAATACTTCTTAGTGAAGGAATATGTTAATATGTGTTTGATTGGAAAGTAACAAAGTAAATACTACTTAATGAAGGAATATGTTAATATGTGTTTAATTGCACTTCCTATGAATAATTAAATGAGTTTTACTAAATTGAAAATTGTAAAAGTAAATAACAAATACTTGTTTAACCTGAATGTTGTTCAACTCCTACAAAAAAGTTGATCATTGTAATAAATAAACTTATTTTATTTTATTTTATTGAGTTTATTTGACTATCCAAAAAAAAAAAAAAAAACTCAATTTTAATCAATATACTTCAATATTTGTTAATTGGAATCTAAAATGAATGTTGTGTGACTTCTAAAAGAGCTAATCGATTGTTAAAAAAAAAAAAAAAACTCAATTTCAATCCATTTACTTCTTTTTTTTTAAGTAATCCATACACTTTTAAGTACTATTAAAATTCAAGAAATCCATTGTTTTCATGACCCAAACAAAAACTCCTAAACAAGCACTAATACTAAATTATTCCAAGATATGATTTACAAAGTAAGCTTAGAAAAAGAAAAAAGAAAAAGATAAACTTATCGAAGTAAGTTTCAGTTAGCTCAATTGATAGGAAGATTCATCAAATAATATTTTTAACATTATGTTCTTTTTAAATTAGTTTGGGGCATGTGGGCTATATTTGAAGGCCAAAATAAGCAATAAATAAATGTTCATTTATACTCTTTAGTATTGCTATGAAATTGGGATTTTATAAAATTTTAAGATTTGGATCAAATTCCCACCTAAATCCCACTACAGTAAAAAAATCTGAATAAAATCCACAACGTTGTAAGAACATAGAATCTTAAAACCTTAACAATGACCATGTTTGTTCCGAGATAATAAAATGAGCTACTTAAAAATTTGAAATTCCAATACAGTAAATGCCTTTTAATTGATGAACTATCAAATATATAGGTAAAGGCACGCTCCAACTGACAACGGTCATTATCGGAACTTGATTGTGCTATTATTTGGTTCCACAAAAAAAAAAAAAAAAAAAACAATTGAGTGCACGAGACGCTCCATCAAGGGAGCGTCCAATTTAAAAATAAAAAAAAAAAAAAAAAGAAAAGAAAGAAAGATAAAAAACAGAAAAGCAGAGGGAGAGTTTCAGAAAAATTTAAGAGAGAGTAGTGTTATGTAAATCAGTGCAATTAAAATTGACGCGTGTACATTAGCCAGCTGTATTCCAAAACCCAACCGCTTCCTTGGTAGAAGCGGTTCACAATGTCCCATTATCTCCCACTTACACTCCTCACTCTTTACCTGCTCAACCGGTCACTCTTCTCCTTTCCCTATATATCTAATCTCTTCTCAACCCCACTCTTGTCTTTCATATGTTCACTCAAATACGATCCCAACAAAAACAATACCCAAACTCTCTCTCTCTCGCAAAACCACTTTCAATTTCACAAAATCTTTTTTTTTTATATGATCCATTGATGGCTATGAATAAAATGGAAATGGATCGGATCAAAGGCCCATGGAGCGCTGAAGAAGATGAGGCTCTTCAAAGGCTGGTTCAAAAACACGGCCCACGAAACTGGTCCTTGATAAGCAAAGCGATTCCGGGTCGCTCCGGAAAATCTTGCCGGCTCAGGTGGTGTAACCAGCTTTCACCGCAAGTTGAACACCGGGCCTTTACTCCTGAAGAGGACGAAACCATAATCCGAGCCCATGCCCGGTTCGGGAACAAGTGGGCCACAATAGCCCGACTTCTCTCGGGTCGGACCGACAACGCGATAAAGAACCACTGGAACTCGACGCTCAAAAGAAAGTGCTTCTCCGATGGAGGGTACGATGGTAATTTCGACCAGCAACAGTTACAGCCGCTGAAGCGGTCCATGAGTGCGGGTTCGGATGCACCCGTGCCCATTTACATGAACCCGAGCAGCCCATCCGGATCGGACGTCAGCGATTCGAGCGTGCCGGTCGTGTCTTCTTCTCACGTGTACAGACCCGTGGCGAGAACTGGGAGTGTCGTGCCTCCGATCGAAACGACATCGTCGACGACGGCAACGAATGACCCTCCGACATCGTTGTCGCTGTCTTTACCTGGCGTGGAATCATGCGAGGTATCGAACACGGTTTCACAAGTGGCGAATACTTTAAATTTGATGCCGGAGAAGGAGAAGGAGGGGAATGGGGAAGAGGATCGGAGTATAGGGTTGGTGCCGTTGAGTGCTGAGTTAATGGCTGTGATGCAGGAGATGATAAGGAAGGAAGTGAGGAGTTATATGACCGGGTTAAAGGAGCAAACTGGAGCTGGGTCTGGGATTTGTATGGGTATGGGTATGGGTATGAATATGGGTATGGGTATGGGTATGAGAGGTGAAGATGGGTTTAGGGACGTGGCTGTGAAGAGAATCGGAGTTGGTAGGCTCGATTAGTTGTGAAGGGGATGAAGAAAAAACTGGGTCTTTGGGTTTTTTTTTTTATTATGGTAGTTAGCGAATAAGTAAATGTACAGAGAGAGAGAGTGAGGGAGAGAGAGAGAGAGGTTGAGGATGAATGAAATCCAAGCGAAGAGGATTTTTAGAAGGGACTTTGATGGAGCAGAGTATGAACTTTTTTTTTTTTTTTTTTTTTTTTATTTAAAGGAAAACAAATAAATCCTANCAGACTTTCTAGAGTTCCCAGATACCTTGAGCTTTCATTTGCTTATTATTTTGCTTTGCTGCCTGTATACATCAGTGTACTTTGGTAGCACCATTCTGCTTTATTAATGAATTATTTACTAAAAAAAAACTCCTCCAAAACTACCATACTCCCCATATCCTGAAACCAGATAACAAGGCCCCCACCATTCATTACCTTTTTTATTTTCATTATTAGAATGAATAATAAAAGTGAAAGCAGATCACCTGACCTCAAGACTCTAACTACTAAAGAAACCAGAGGCAGCCATTAATTAACATTGAAAACCTCACAATAAAAATGCAAGAGAGACTATTTCTTCCATTTTCCATCAAAACCAAACCATCAAAGCAAATAAGTTAAACAATCCCAATAAACATGATCGAAAGCTTTTTTAATATCCAACTGATGAATTACTTATGGGATATGACCTACGATTCTACCGTCCAGAAATTTGTCAGCCACAAACATGTAATCTAAAACCTGTGTACCCTCAACAGATGCATTTTGTGAAACAGCCTTTTGAGTCCATTGTCTAATAATTCGGCCAGCAATTTTTACACACTTCCAACAACACTAATTGACCAAAATCACTAATGTTTCGAGCTCCAAACATCATTGGGTAAAGGAGCAATTAAGTACTTCTCATATATATATCTCATAATGAAACCATAGGGTCCAAGAGTTCTATCACCACATACAACTCTTCCATATCAAATGCTCTCTCTAACCTTCCCTTATCCTACTCATCAATAGGTAAGGAATGGCAAACCATCCATCCTCAATCTCTAATCAACATATACATTTGTAAAGGTTATAATAGAAACAAAAAAAAAAAAAAAAAAATCTCATCCTTCACTTCTGTCTTCTCATAGAATTTCAACTTCAACCCTGAATTCCCTAACAAAATTAGCTCTTTTGAGAGAATTTGGACTCAAAAAATTGTGTTATTATTATCCCCCTCATTAATCCACACTTACTAGATTTCTTCAACCATGAAATTAACTCAAAGTTAACAAGTATATCTAACTTAGCTTTAAGGCCCTCTATAGTTGACCACTTTTCAAGAAATAACACACTCCCTCTTCCTTCAGATCTAGATCGTGAACCTCAACCAACATGCTACTCTTTTAACACTTACTTGCCAAAAACCAGCTTATTCAATATAATCACGATCCTTCTTCAAATCCATCAATTTTTTTTTTGCAAGCATATAACATGGATAATCTTGGAACTCATAAGTCATAACCTAAGAAACATGAACACAGATGCAACATTAGGCATGGTGACATGGCAATTCTTTAAAAAATAGGACACAACATGGCAAGGACACAAAATTGATTAATAAGTGTGTGTACGCGCACGCATGTGTAGGTATATTTTACATATTTTTAGGCATATTTATTTTTATTTTACATATTATAACTGAGTAACCATAAAGGTGTGTGAAAACATATCCAAAAAAATTCAACTAAAAGCAATAGTTAAAAATATGCAATTAAGTGCTCTACTAAAAACAAGAATTGAACACAAGCAACTAACTCTTCTTCTACATTATTCAATAACATAACATTAACAACAACAGAGTTATAATGATAAAATAAATGTAACTATGTTTGAAGTTTTAACTTTTAACATGATGTTTAACAAATGAAAGCAGCCTGCTGAGAGAAAGGGGCCAAAGCCCCAACACACTGTTGTTCCCCCAGAGTTCAGTTAGTAAGACGTAGTAATTTTAAAAATAAAAATAAAAAGCCCCTTAACACACAGTTGCCTTCATGGATAAAGAGAAAGGGTCAAAAGGCTGCCATACTTGACCAAGAGAGAGAAAGAGCGAAGAAATTATAATTCCAGCAGCATTGATGACCACCGATTTATGTCACCGGTGTTGGAGGTGAGACAACAAGCATTAGAGGAGTTCAATCAAGTGAGACAATAACCATTAGAGCAGATCAAGAGATGGGCAGAAAGAGAGAGAGAAGGCTGATAGAGTTCATTCTAAACTAGAAAATGAGAAAAGAGAGGGAGAGCAGAAGAGCTTTTATTATTTCCCCCTTTTTCTTTTCTTTTGAAAAAATGTTAGAAAATTTTATTCATTAACTTAAAAGGAATGGCCATCATGCTAAAACAACAGAAACCAAGAGGTATGTCTTCTAACCAATAACATTTCAACAAGACCTGGCATGTAAAGCCATCAGCTTGGCCGCTCTATTCCCATTTGAATGCAAAAAATCAAACTACCAAGTACACTAATAGATGGAATCAACAATGGTTATACAAGACATCAGTGGCCGTAATGTACTGTTTGTAAAAATTTTCATATCAAAAGAGTTCATGGATCATACAATACAGTGTGCTTATTGTATCGTAAAAAACATATTCTTTAAATTTTTTTTTTTTTTAATTTATACTTTTATTTGAATCTAACAAGTTGTTACACTTGTTTTTATCACTAAATTATTAGGTTACTTAATTTAGCCTAATAAAATAACACGTTCGTAAGTTTTTTTTTTTTCTTTTTTTCCCTACAAAATTTGGACTACACACTTACACTTCACTTTCATATTTGCAAATTTCTTTTCTATACAATGAATAAGGTATTAACTAACATAATAATTATTTTTTATTTTTGTCATTATTGTTACAAGTCCAAGAAACTAGAATACCAAGAAGAAATACATTTAAAAAAAATTTATTAAAATAAAATAACAAGAAGAGATCGTAAATGTTGATAATGATGAAGAAAATTTCAATGATGAACATGATGATAACATTGACTTAGATGGAATTGATTAAGCAGGATGATTAATATGATGAAAAGAAATTATTATTTTGGGTCATTTGTACATTATCACTTTTGATTTTAATCAATTTGAATGTATATGTTATAAACAAATGCTAGTTTCATTTATTTAGTTAGCTTGTTAAATATTATTACATAAGTGATGGATAAATTAGTCATTAGCTGAATATATTCAAAATTTATAATGAATATACCATTTATATATGTATATTTATAATTTTTTTTTAATTTTATTATGTATTTGTGTATTTTACAATACACAATACGATATGATACATGATACAGAAACATCAAAAATCAATTCACGATATGATTCATGTTTTGAAACTATGGTCCCAATGGCTCCAAAAAAGATAAATATTCAATCAGTCAAATACCAATAGCATTCGTTAACTCTTAGATTAAAAAAAATGGAAAAGTTAGATCTATAAAAGGGTTCATGATCCCAAAATGAATCCTTATCTTTCCCATATTGTAACATAGTTGGCCACTTCATAGTTGCTTAATTTTCGGCATAGATTTTTTTCTTTCTCCATTTTTTCAATTAATAGAATAGATAGTTTCCAACGTAGTGATCATTGATGCATGGATAGTTTCTGGCACAGATAGTTTTCTGATGTAATAAATAATGTTTTGATAACATTTGCATTGGTCTTATCATTTCTCGGCAATGCTCATTTTCTGCTCAGCACAATGCAGCAAACTAATCATGATAATAGGTATTGACTATAATGTGACTCATATGGTAACAAAAATTACAAATTAATTATGTTTTATCATATTATAATCAAGCATTTCACATTATAATTTCTACTTAGTATTTGTTTTATGAATAGTGGCCTATTTATTTCTGACTAATCAAGGAAAAATAAAAGAAAGAAAGAAAGCTCCCATGATACGTGTACTTTAAAGTTTATGTGCATGACCCTATTCTCCAATATGGGCATGGAAAGTCATATCCACTAGCCTTACCATGTTGGCAGAAAGAAATAAACTACAACACATAATAAATAAATAAAAAGGTATAAACAACCAGAATGGAAACAAAACATGAGGAGTACGAAGTAGAAAATTAAAGTATAACTAAGTCAAAAGTACCTGTTCTGGTGTCTTTTTGTGTCTATCTGCTATTTCTGCAACAACTGACAATTTGAGCATAGGGCCATGCACAGATCTTGATCTCCTAAATGATATGCGAGGAGTTCCAGGTTCATCTTCACCACCTGATCCACTGTCCAATGGTCCAGGAGATGAAGTGGGTACTCCTAAAGGTGTATGAGCAGATACATGGATACCTTTCAATTGACAGAACTTCACAAGTTCATCTTGTCTCCAGAAAGGGTGCAACTCCACCTAAGCCAATCATAAATCGCTTCAGAATCCCAAAGTTTCATGGCAATGATGACATGATATATTAAGACCAAAAAACAAAAAATGGTTCTAAGTGCTCAATCAATCCCAAAAAGCATAAAGAAAAACGACACAATGTTCCATCCCCTGAAAGAAAGCAGGTACAGTATAAGACAATGGGATGATGGTATTGTCCAAAAATATATCTAAAGATCACAAGAAGAAAGGCTGCTGAAACTGACAAAAAATATGTCAAACAATAATATTGAGAAGAAGGGGCATGAGAGATGTGAGATATTTTGCAACTATGACTTACCACTTTGGTCCCTTACAAGCTAATTGAAAGATCCATGTACATGCAGCTAAGATTTACCATTTCAGTCCCTCCCAAATTATTCTAATTCCAAAAGAATGACATCCAGGTTATCGTTTCAATTTTTTGTTTCCAATACCAATATTAAGAAAGAAGTCATGAAGGGCCTAACTTCTACAAAAGGTGTCCTAAGAGGAGAGTTCCTTAAAAAACAGCTTCAACAAATGTGAGACCTATTAAATATTATTGGAGCGGGTATAGAGATATCTAAAGGAACAAACTTAAAGTGTCCTCAGAATCATAAAGAATACATAGTTTTCCAGGAACAAGGCAGAGCATGGTGATGTTTATGGTTTCGGTAATGGCACATGGACCTTCTTCAGAGCCAAGAAAATGGCTAACCTTACCCCCTGGTAGTCCAACCCTTAGATGAACTTTCCAGCTCAGACTGGTTGTATGGTCCCCCCATCATATAATGGGCTTCTCAATGCAAAATGTTAAGTATGTTTGTCAGTGTCAAATTAGTCAGCAACCCATCAACAACAAATCCTTAGGTCCAAATTTTTGGAGTTAGCTATGGATACTTAACAAATTAGACAAGGTCAATTATATGTATTTTTTTCCTCCATTCTATACTACCCGAAGTCATACTTTATTCTTAATTGACATGTCCTTTTTTACTACTACCAATGTTAATTTTGGTTTTCCACCACCCTTTCCCGTTTCCTCAACTTGAATCAACTCACTCTTCCTTATCGGTGCATTTGTCAAGGTCAGCAACCCATCTATAACAAGTAAAAACCAGAGAGAACAAGAGTACATTGTGAGTGAAGACTTCACCTAGATCAACCAGTAAAGTTTGTTAGTCACAGATCTGGGTTCAATTTTTTAATTCATTGAACACTACCACCTGATACATATTAACTTAAAATTTTCTTGGCTATATATTTGACATATTGTAAAAAGTAATGCTTTTTCCAGGTGGGAATGAATTCTAGTGCTCTCCTTTTCAAATTAAATAATTTAATAAAATGACCATTGATGTAGAGAGCATCCTGTGTCAAAAACCTTTTTCTATATTGAACGAGTGTTACTAGTATGGGCAGACAACTTTGGAAGCATGTAATTGTCTCTCTAAAGATCCATGAATTAACTCTATTGTGCTTCTTTATCAAATTAGCCATAGAGCAAAGTAGAATGTTTTGAATCAAGAAGAAAGTTTACAACCAACCTGATTGACTGCAGGCACAATTTTTGCAAATTTAAGCAATTCTTTGATCTGCTGACCGCTGAAATTGCTGACTCCAATAGCTCGAACCAGACCCAACTCAAAAAGACCTTCCATGGATTTCCATGCTTTCTTCAACCGATTCAAAAACTGCCTATACTCACTCCCCGACTTCGAAGGAGGATCAGTAGCATCGCCAAACGCAGAGCTCTCCGGCCAATGCATTAAATAGAGATCTAAGTATGAAACTCCAAGATTCTTAAGCGAAACTTTAACATAGTTGTCGATTTTATTGAGTGAATTCATGGTACAATACAGCTTAGAAGTCAGGAACACATCCTCCCTCTTCAGTGAACCATTGAATGCTTTTGTGAGTGCTTCCCCAACTTCAACCTCATTCCCATAAAGATGTGCACAATCTATGTGACGGTACCCAACCGACAATGCGGTTTTTACAGCCTCCACACAGAGGTCTCCGTCACTCTGCCATGTCCCAAGTCCAATGGCTGGAATTTTAGCTCCTGTGTTTAACACAAAGTAACTTCCTAGTGTTCCACCCTTTCCTTTCATTTCCTCAAACTTATCAGATTGAATCAATGGCAAGAACTAATAACTAACTCTCAGATAAGATAACCCAGTTGCCCAAAAATCACAAAGGTCCAAGAATCAAGTTCAAATTCCAACAAGCTAAAGCTATTTACATATACGGCATATGAAATGACATCCTTTTCCAACACAAGATCTCAGGAATAGAATTGAGATAACACAAATCAATCAAACACCCAGTAATCAAATACTGACACACAACTCAAAAAAGCTGGATTCAGAGACAAATCAAAAGCGATTTATAATTCAAGAGAAAGACAATAAAGCATTCCAAGTCCAAGGAAGAAGCATATACAGGGTTGACCAAAAAAACAAAAGCCCACCTTTGTGTTTGGCAAATTGTCCCAATGAGGATGAATAAGATAAAAGAAGCAGTCTAATAAGTCTACAGAAAACAACAGTTCTATAAGTCTTCTCTCCACCAAATTATAAGACTCTTGAGGACAAGAAAGCAAACCAAAACACTCAAAAGATATGATTGATTTGCGAGGAAAGCACCAAGTCCAAATGAAAGACCAAACAGATCTTTGATCGGTTTTGTCTGAGAGAGAGACAATATATAATATATATATCTATATATATATTAAAAAAAAAGTAGGACAGCTGTGGTCAACAACGGCAACAAAGAGACGCCCCCAAAGCCAAAACTCAAAAACAATACAATAGAGCTTGGCTTAGCTGTAAACGACTAAAAGTCAATATCTGTGTGTGTGTGTGTGTCGCTCTCTCTCTCTAGAGCAAGCAGAAGCTAGAAATGAATGCAAAACATGAAAGTGAAGTGAACAGTCCTATGCAACAAGCCAACAACAACATAATAGTAATAATGTTGTATACTACTATATAAGGGGGTGGTGGGCTATAAGGCTATAAGGCTATATTAAGACTAGTAGAAATTGGAAGGGTTGAATAGATTAGTACACAACACACCTAAAATTGAGAGAATGAGAGAAGGGTCTGTTGGTGTACTCCAACCAACAACCAGCTCCAGCAGGGTCCACCACCTACCTACCCAACTTAACAAAGCACAACAACAACGTCGTTCCTTTGATGATAGGCATGTATACATACAGACACGGAGAGAGAGTGGAATGAGATGGTATATTATTTTATACCGCATCCTGTCATAAAAATCAAAGGAGGCGTTGTCGGTTGTCCCAAAGTTAAGGGAAAATGAACAAATTCAGCACATTTGGTAACTCTACTGTTATACGTAGAAAATTATACGATACTAACTTTACATTAGTCATAGATAGATAGATATACCCTTACGGTTTTTTCCAGGTAATGGGTTTAGTTTGGGGTGCTACCTAAATTGAAGGTCTCAACGATTCCAATTAACTTAACCAAAACCCAATTGAGTTTTTGGGTCTAATGATAAAAAACAATTATTAATAGTAAACTTTATACATTAAAATTCTCTATAAATAAATAAATAAGGGTAAACTATATAATTAGTTCTTAACATTTACACTATGTGTGCATTTAGATACCATTTATTTTGCTAAATACCAATCGGTTTTCCATGTAAGCAGAAATTGAACTTCAAATTTCTTATTCAACTATCAGAGACTATACCAGTTGAGCTAACTGGAACACACAATTACTGTTCACTTTTAAAATTACTGTTCACGTGCATTTCGCATTGTTCATGTCCCATGAACAGTGCAATAGGTGCTGGTTTAAAAAAAAAAAAAGGTGTTTCGCACAAACCAAACAAACCTTATATTTCAATTTAATCCCTAATATTTCAAGTGTATTAATTTGGTCTTTAACCTTTTGATATTGTGACAAAATGGTCACAATTGTTAAATGTCCATTTGGTTAAAGAGGTGGAAAAGTTGGAAGATAGAAAATGGTAAGAAAGTGGAAAAATGAAAAGATAGAAAAGACTTTAATTTTTATCCTTTTTGTTTGGTTGGGAGTGGAAAAATTGAGGGATGGAAAAAGTGAGTTTGTATAAATTTATGCATATACTTTTATTAAAAAATGATGTCCAATTCCCATAAAAGAAGAAATGATGCCCAAAACCAAAAAAGTGATAAACAACAACAACAACAACAACAACAACAAACAAAAAAAAAAAAAAAAATCAATCACCTAAATTTATTAAAAAATAAAAATCATGTCCATAAAAGAATCACATCAAAAAAAAAAAAAAATTACCAGACAAGCCTGCCCAGTAAATCATAAGAAAATGAGAGAGAGAGAGAGAGAGAGAGAGAGAAGAAGAAGAAGAAGAAGAGGAGGAGGCAGGCAGGCAAAGTCCCCAAAAAAAAAAAAAAAGGCAGGCAACAGCTAGGAGGAAAAAAAATGTGTGAAGAAAAGCAACATATATGAAGCTCATGTGCAATTGCATATGGGTATTTTCATCCCAAAAATGATGCTCAATTTCTCCCTTCAGTTTTATCATCATTTTGAGGAGAAAAGTTTTTGGTAGGCTTGGAAAGAAAACATCTGGGCTTCACCATTTACTTTTCTTCCTCCTCACCCAACCATTTATACTCAAAAAAGTTTTCCTTCCTATTTTCTCTCCAAAATTTTTTATCCACCCTATTTCACCTCTAAATAAACACATTATAAGGTCTTATTTGGGAGGAGGGAATGGAATTAAATAGAAAGGAATTAAAAGAATCACTTTAGAATATTCTTCCATTCCCTTATTTGGGAGTTTTAATGGAGAGAATGGAAAGCTCATTCCCTTGTTTAGGAGTTTAAGTGAGGGGAAATGAAATGAATAGGAGAAAACATTCATTCCTTTCTATTCTCTTAAAACCTTAAATTTTCATTCCCCCTAAAATTGAGAGGAATAAGAGATAATAGAATTAGATTTAATAAATTTTTTACTAAAACTCCCAAAATACCCATATATATTCAACTCTTTGTTTTAAAATAGGGGTCTAATAGTAATATTGTCATAAAATGATTCCATTTCATTCCCTCTATGTTGCTCCCAAACAAGATTACTTACATTCCATTCATTTTCATTCATTTCCATTCTATTCATTTAAAACATTCAATCAAGGTTACTTAATTCTATTTCATTCCATTCTTTTCCATTCATTTCCCTTACTTAAATACATTCCATTCCACTCCATTCCTTTCCATTCTTTTATGATCATTCCATTTCATTCCCTTATGAACTCCAAAACGGAGCCTAAGTGATGAATGGAAAATGTTGATATGGCTAATAGTTAAAATAAAATATTGTTTCTGTTCCACACAGAGTACCATGTCAGTATAAACTTTTAAAAAAATACTAGTGCCACGTGTCCTTCATTTTTCTTTTTTTTCCTTTCATTTTCTTTTGCTTTGCTTTCTTGGGATAAAAACCGGATTATAAAACCCATAATTGAAATTTTTAACTTCATTTTCCTACATTTCCCAAAATCAAACAAGGGAAAATCAATATTAATGAAAAAGCAAAAATTGTGAAACTAACTACAAATGCATTTTTGAAAGAAACTTCAAATACACAATATTTATGTTGTTTATAGAAATTTAAAGGCCCTCTATAAAGTCCAATATTATTTTCATACCTTATAGGCATAATTGAATTGTTGCTAATAAAGTCTAACACTAGGCCTAACAAAAAATTGTTTGTAACACTAAATAATTTTATGGACTATTTTGATCTTTGAGTGGGATTGGAGGGGTATAAGATGATGCCAACAAGCACAGCACTTTGATGGCGCATAGGAAGAGCAAGGGTAAAAGATTTGATCATTGGTTAAGATTAAAGAAGAGGAAATTTTTGATTCCATTAAGCACGATAATGTGGACAGCGAGCAAGAAGAACAAGGAAATTGGGTGAGTGGCTAAAGCTTCAAAGTTTGGTTTTTCCCTTGGTTTGGTTGATGAGAAAATGCAAGGAAAATGATGTTGAATTTTTCAATTCTGGGTTTATAATCTTGTTTGTTTCCCAAGAAAGCAAAGAAAAAGAAAATGAAAGGAAAAACACACACACACACTAGACTCATCACACACGCTCCGCCCATGAAATGAGACTATTTTTTTAAAGTTATTTTTCAATTTGAATTTATCTATAGTTAGTGAAATTACACAGAAAATGATTTTTAAGAAACTAAAATTTAGGATTTGAAAAAAGTAAATTGCTAGATTTATGTGTGTGAGTTTTTGGGAAAAAAATGCATCAAACTGCATGAGATATATTTAAATAAGAGTGTGTTAATTTTTAAGAAACAAGTTTCTCTAGCAGTTTTTTTTTTTTTTTTTTTTTTTGAATTTTGTTGAATTACAATTTTAACCATATTTTTTTAAAAAAAAATTTAAGAATAAAAATTATCTAATTAAATAATATTCTTTTGCCCAACTGCCAGTTTTATGTACTTTCATGTAACTTTTAGGTGACCAAGTTATTATTTACGTGTAATCATGCAAGCAGAGCAAATGATTGAATGGCCGCAGGCTATGAAACTTAATTATTTCTCTTCATGGTGTAGGAATAAAAATATTGGGGTGTCCCCAGAGAAAAGCATTCAAGTTTTTTTTTTTTTTTGGAGCTAAGAACGATAGAAAANTTTTTTTTTTTTTTTTTTTTTTTTTTTGAATTTTGTTGAATTACAATTTTAACCATATTTTTTTAAAAAAAAATTTAAGAATAAAAATTATCTAATTAAATAATATTCTTTTGCCCAACTGCCAGTTTTATGTACTTTCATGTAACTTTTAGGTGACCAAGTTATTATTTACGTGTAATCATGCAAGCAGAGCAAATGATTGAATGGCCGCAGGCTATGAAACTTAATTATTTCTCTTCATGGTGTAGGAATAAAAATATTGGGGTGTCCCGAGAGAAAAGCATTCAAGTTTTTTTTTTTTTTTGGAGCTAAGAACGATAGAAAACCTTTATTAGACGGTAAACGAAAGATACAAGTAAAGCTAGATAAGAACTAGCACTGGGGGAACATCAACTAAACATTCACACTAAAACCACCCACACTAAGGTACGTTTGGATAGTACTTATTGTTGCTGAAAGTTGCTAAAAACTGATTATTGCTGAAAACACTATAGTAAAATAATTTTTAAATGTGTGAATAGTACTGTGGGACCCATTTTTAATATTAAATATTGCGTAAACATACGTGAACAGTGTATGCACAGTACATGCACAGTATTTTTTCTCCCAAAAGTCCGGCTGAAAAAAAAAAAAAAAAAAAAAAAAACGGAAAACGCAACGCTACTTTGAGTGAAAAGTAGTGCTATCCAAACCGGGTCTAAAGCACCAGTCCTCTCTATACTCTTTGTGCTGCCATTAAACGCCGATTTTCCCCCCAACAATCATTCGCACTTCCAAAAATAAACTTCAGGTGAACCTGGACCTGCACAAAATAGAACCTTTTTCTTGCATTTCAGATCTACCAAGCCGTGAATCTAATTAATTTTAATTCTCTGTTAATCAACTTCCCAAAGACAATCGGAATCCTTACAGCTTTGACATCAATTATAAAATAATATTGTTTGGCTTAGGACTTTACCTGTTAACCAGGTTTAAGCCTTGCATGCTCGACTGATGGACAGCCTGAGAATGTGAGATAATTTAAAACAGATTTATCTGCATACTTTCTATCCTAGCCAAAATTGGAGGCTGACTAGGGTATTTTCATAACAAGTATTCAAGAATTAAATAAAATGTTATACTAATACTGAAAATTGATGATCTAGGAAGAGAGATAAGGTTTACAAATGGTATATTGTTTGCCAAAATATACCATTCAATGAATCAATAATTACACTTTTTCAGCAATATTGAAAAACAAAAGTATAACCGCTCCATCCGTAAACAAAATATTGAACTAAAAAATTATTTTTATTCTTGCTATCACTAGACCTTAGCATTTCCCTTATCCTTCTTGCTTCCGCTAGTGTTGTCCTTCTTTGTACGACTTTGACTTGATTGTTGAGTACCCATATTTGATTGCCTACTTTCTTTGTAAATTCTGGGGCCTTGATTGGGTCATAGAGTGTTTTTGGCCACTGTTCATGGCTTGGACAGTAATGTATACATAACTCTCAAGTAGCTCTCCATGCTCAATTATTGAAGACTACATTTGATGCAAATTTGAGATCCTTCTCAAGCTATACACTCTTCATGCCAATGCGCTGGTTAAACTCAGGGAACCTAGGCCTTGAATCCTCTTCATCATCAGATGACCCTTCTGCACTCCTCAACTCATCACTATCCCCATGGTCTGAGTCTCCTTCACCATCCCAAACTCCCTCAAGCTACTTATCCCCAATTGCTCTATTGATTCCATCATCCTCCGTACCAAAATCTTCATTTATATCATCATCAGATTCAGAAAAATCACTCAAATTGTAATCTTCATCATCCTCGTCATCCTCCACATCAATTGGAACATTAACAATTTCAAATTGGCCATCAGACTTAATAGGTTCATATTGGGATTGAGGGGCTTGTACATTTGGCATAGAAGGTGAATTCCTAGGAAGTGTCAGTGGACATTCATCCATGGCTACAACACAAAATTAACAAGAACATTAATAGAAGAACTGAAGAAAAAAAAAAAAATATATATATATATATATAGTGAATGGTGGGGGGTAAAAAAATGACTTGAATGCAAAAAAAGGACACTTCAATTAAGCTCACCAAAGCACACAAGAATACAGCAGTGAGATATACAAATGTCACATGAAAGCAGACAATTGATAGAAGTGATAATTTCTAAAGCAAATTTCCATTTTATATTGTTGTTATGTAACTTCATCCCATGGCCTCATCCCTCTCATACACAGGACTGTGACCCACAATTGCATCAATATTTCTGCATATAAAGATTAAGAAAAGAAAAAGCAAATATGTTTGAAAAGAAATGAAGCACTCTAGTTATCTTATGTAAGTCGTTCATTAAATCACAACATCACAAGTGAAAGACAACAATTTCATCTCCTGCTCAAACATCTCAACAATAGAGTGGGCATGCAAGCTAAAAAGTGCCAGACCTCATATCCAGCAGAATAATACATGCATAAATATACATGAATAAAACTACTAAACTTCACCTTGCAAGAGATGTACATCACTGCTATATGTAAAAACCACAAGTTCAAGTGGCCTATTTATCTATTATTCTAATAGACCACTACTGATAAACGGACCACAGCTACTAATATGACCACTCCTGCCAATGTCAAACAGTTCTATGGCATACTCAAAAGCAACACTCAATGACCCCAAAGGTGGAATCTAATTTTAACAACTTGGACTTGAGTTCTTAAAATAATGCAGTAGCCATATCCCACACAGGCATTTAATCAAACAATTGTATGGCATACTCAAAAGCAACAGCTCTATAGAACCTCAAAAATCAAACAAACAAGAATTAACCAACCAAGAATAAAACCAAACCAAAAATTTCTACTATAGAAATTCGCACATGGATATTAAAAAGAAAAAAGAGTATTCTTTGTGGATTTAAACTCAGGGAAAGAATGGNAATATTTCTGCATATAAAGATAAAGATAAGAAAAAGCAAATATGTTTGAAAAGAAATGAAGCACTCTAGATATCTTATTAATCGATTCATTAATATCACAACATCACAAGTGAAAGACAACAATTTCATCTCCTGCTCAAACATCTCAACAATAGAGTGGGCATGCAAGCTAAAAAGTGCCAGACCTCATATCCAGCAGAATAATACATGCATAAATATACATGAATAAAACTACTAAACTTCACCTTGCAAGAGATGTACATCACTGCTATATGTAAAAACCACAAGTTCAAGTGGCCTATTTATCTATTATTCTAATAGACCACTACTGATAAACGGACCACAGCTACTAATATGACCACTCCTGCCAATGTCAAACAGTTCTATGGCATACTCAAAAGCAACACTCAATGACCCCAAAGGTGGAATCTAATTTTAACAACTTGGACTTGAGTTCTTAAAAATAATGCAGTAGCCATATCCCACACAGGCATTTAATCAAACAATTGTATGGCATACTCAAAAGCACAGCTCTATAGAACCTCAAAAAATCAAACAAACAAGAATTAACCAACCAAGAATAAAACCAAACCAAAAATTTCTACTATAGAAATTCGCACATGGATATATAAAAGAAGAAAAAGAGTTTCTTTGTGGATTTAAACTCAGGGAAAGAATGAAAGGAAAAAAAATACCAGGTGCTGGGTTCTTGAACGGTGCGGCTGAACCACCAAGGCACTGCCGGGACAAGGGCGGCGAGACAGTGGAAGGAAGCTCTGCGGTGGCTTTGATTCTACCTCCTCCCTCTCTCTCTCTCTCCTTTCTGCTTGTCAGAGGTCTCTCTTCTCCATCGTGTTATTGAATTTGTTTTGTGAGGATGGGGGGAACACGTGTATGTCACATGCTTATATTCTGACAGTTTTTTAACGTTAGACTATCTGAAATTCTAATTTACTTTCTTTTTTTTTTTTTTTTAGAAACGAAATTCTAATTTACAGGTATGTATACTTTAACGGGTAAATTGGTCGATATGATAGTTTAGAGAGTGTTATAGCCAATGGTTAAAAGCTTAGGGGGTGTGTTGGTATTTTTTCCATTTTTTAAATTACAACCAACTTTCTAAATCCTCTTAATATATAAAGATAAACTGTTAGGTTTAGTATGTGCTAATTTTTAGAAAAAAAATGTATTAAATGTGTGCGAGATATATTTAAATAAAGAGTACTAATTTTTAGAAAAAAAATTCTCTTGTACTTTTTTTTTTTTTTTGGAATTTTGTTAAATTACAATTTTAACCCCATTTTTTTATTTTTTAAGAATAAAGATTATTTAATTAGATTATGGGTAAATTTGACATTTTTTAAAGACATAACTAACTTTCTTTTTCAAATTTACTATTTTAACTCTATTTTTAAGTTGTTGGTTAATTAATTTAGGGGTATTTTTTTATAGGAATAAAAGTAATAACTAACTTTCTGAATCCTCTTAATATATATTGATGAAAGACACATGGCACTTGTTTTTTTAAAGTTTATGCTGACGTGACAATACATGTGAAAGTTTATGTGACAAAAAAATAATATTTTATTTTAATCGTTACGTCAGCATTTTCTATTCATTACTTAATAGTTGGAACAATTTTGACACAATACCAAAATATTAGAGACCAAATTGATATATTTGAAATGTTATGAATTAAATTCAAATATAATGTAAAGGTTAAGGACTAATTATGTAGTTTACCCAATAAATAAATTGGAGGTCTTAGGTTCAATGCATGAAAAAAAAATTGTGAAAAATTATTAATTACCTCTTGATTACATTGACATGGTACTTCATCATGTCATATTAAAGATGAATCTCATGGTAAATTTAATTGATAATGGAACTCACCATTCATGTGAGATGAAAAAATATTATCTCGTTGTACTCTTATGGAGTAATTACTCCTAAATATAAAAGGTTTTGAAATAATTTTTTTTTCTCTACTTGAATTGAAATAATCTTTGTAGAAGTTAAATTCAATTTAAGAAACTATGTTAGAATAATTATTTGGAAAATGTGGGATTTTCAAAAGCTTGTGTGACAACATTCAAAGTAGTCAACAAAAAGTCAAAAGTTTTCTAGTCATTAATTCATATAGCTTAAGGGAAAGTTCAACAAGAAATATATATATACTATTGTACTCACAAAAATATTTATATATGATTACTTATTTATTTAAAAATTATTAATAAATACATAATAGTCCATTATAGACTTTTGTAAAAAAGAATATACATGTTTTAATTAGAATTTATTTAGAGAAAATAAAATATAAAAAATAAGGAATTTAATCATTATTATATTTATTAATAAGGATTTATTATGATTGTGTTTGCATATGAAACTATTTAATCTACCATTTAAAGAAAATATGATGTGGAAAAACTTTGATGGAGGGTGTAAATATATGAAGTTTTATAAGAAATCCTTAGGCCCTATTTGATTGGGATGATTTTAGGGGGATGGAAATGGGCAAGGAAAAATGGGAGGGATTTTGAATGGTTGAGGTGTTTGGGTGGGGCATAATTTTGGTAATGTGCAGGTGTTTGCTTCTTGAGCCCACTATTTGGAGGGGTTTTGTTTTTTTCCCCAAATTTGGAAGCAAGTCGTCTTAGATAGATCATTACCCATCTACTTCTCTTCTCCACCCCCCGCCCCCCCCCTAGCTTTCCTTTTTCTTTTTCAACGTTAGTTTTTTTTTTTTTTTTTTTTTTGGGAACCTTCAACGTTAGTTTTTGAATTTTCCTTATATTGTGAAACATTTATAGGGATATGATAATTGTTTTAAATTACACCATTATCTTAGTCTTAGTAGACATTATTATATCTATTTTGTGTTTAACTACACACAAGTATGTGAGTTTTCTTTGAAATATACTCACTATGTATATTTTTCTCTTGTAGAAGATTAAAGCTAGTCAACTAATCATGCAGACATGTGATAACGCCTTAAGATGTATATATAATATATATTTATGTGGGCATCATCTCCTTATTACTATGTTTAATTTGTATAATTAAGTTATGATTTGCATTAGTCCCTATTATTAATCTTTACATAATTTCTTAAATAAGGTGTCATTCATTGTGTGTAACTTTCTACTTTCAAGAAATCATGTGAAATAATGAGCTTACAAGAGTTTGTGAGAGAATGGAGGTTAAACTAAAATTAAAGAGAATGGGCGTCATCTCCTTATTACTATGTTTAATTTGTATAATTAAGTTACAATTTGCATTAGTCCCAATTATTAATCTTTACATAATTTCTTGAATAAGATGTCATTCATTGTGTGTAACTTTCTACTTTCAAGAAATCATGTGAAATAATGAGCTTGCAAGAGTTTGTGAAAGAATGGAGGTTAAACTAGAATTAAAGAGGAGCTAAAGTACCATGCTTAAATGTCTAAGGAGGTGTAGCTGGAGTGCTTGGGTCGTTTACCATGTTTGGAAGCTTCAAATTAATGAAAGAAATCAAAGAGGCATAATCTGAAAAGGATAATATCATATTTGAGCACTAATCAATATTTTGGGTATATTTCTCTCCTCAAAAATCCATTGACTCAAGGCTGAGAATTAAAAAGGAGTTAAAGGACCATGCTTAAATGTATAAGGAGGTGCAGCTGGAGTGATTGGGTCGTTTACCATGTTTAGAAGCTTCAAATTAAGGAAAGAAATCAAAGAGGTATAATCTGAAAAGGAAAATGTTAGATTTGAGCATTGATTAGTATTTTGGGTGTATCTCTCTCCTCAAAAATCCAATTGACCCAAGGTTAGATGGACTGGAACCGTGACTTAAATATCTACAACTTTCCAGTTTTTAGTTTTCCAAAATTCACATATTTTGATGTCCAAAATTAACTTACAAGTTACTGTTGAAAATCTGGATGAAAATTAAATAGTCAAAAGTTTTATTTTCTTTGTACACTTTTACATTAGGGTTTTTTGAAGGGGGGCTGCGGAGAAAGAATTTGGGAGACAAGAACTTGTATTTTCTTTTACCTAATGGCAGCCTAAACTCTTAGTTAGGGCTAGGGGTTAAGTTTCTTCTATACGATATGATAATTCATTATGATTCTTTTAAAATTTGAGACAACAACATATCTGATTATTCAGTTAGATTTCTTTTGATTTATTAGTTCTTCGATGCTTTCAATAAGTTCAATCATATTTTTCTTACTGTTTAGATGAATTTCTAATAGTTTCAAATAGAAATCAAGTTTTAAAGTGAATGAGTTTTTCTAAAAACTATTAACTGCATTGTTCATCTAGGTTATAGTGTATTCTTAAATTGTCTCAGTTCAACTGAATCATAAGTCTTTCATTGTATAAGAAGAATCAATTATGAAATATATATTTTCTTATATCACAAATAATTTCATATCGATATAGGAAAACACCCCGATGCCCTAGTATTTAAAATATCTATTTAAACCAGTTGTTATTTAATTGTTAACAATCACCAAGCAAAAATTATTTTTCATCTTCACCAAAAGTGTTATTTATCACATTGTCTTGAATTTTCCCTACCCCTTATGGTTCAACCTCGGTACTCCAAGAATTGTATTGCTACGATCTCTTGTACTTGGGAGTGAGCAAACAATTTGGCACCGTTGCCGGGAAGTTGTTGTGTTTTTAGTGGCAAATTTATTTTGGAGCAAAGCATAACTGGTGGAAAATCTTCTATTAGTAACTTCGTTCCATTTTTCCCTTATTTTTAATTTTATTTTTCTGTTTTTCTTTTATTTTATTGTGCATTCACTTTTGCATGAGCGTTTGGGTTAGAAACAACATGCAACCAAGAGAATTCAAGGGTCAAGATCAATTGGGGCATGGTTTTGAAGCATTTGGCAAGTCAAAGATGTGTGAAAATTAAAAAAAAAATTAAAAAAAAAAAAAAGGAAAGAAAGAAATTCGTTCAAAGCAAAATTGAAAAAAATATCAATATGGAAACATCCTCTATTATCTTACTGTTTTTGTCAAAACTTTTTTGCAAAAATGTACCAATTTACTTGATTCTTGTGGTCACATAAGGAAGACTCGAAGATTTACAACTTTGTAGTTCACCACAAATTCAAAAAAAAAAAATCGTTTTGAAGGTCAAACATGGATTGGAAGCCAACAATAGACAAAATCATCAAAATTTTCTAGTTGAATGATTTGGCACATGAGTTTGAGATTTTTTTTTTTTTTTTTTTTTTTTTTGCGTAATTAAAAAGTAAAAGCAATTTGAGTTTTTTTCCCCCTAAATCTTTTAATTAATGTTGAACTTTGAGTTGTGCTTGTGTTGGGTTATTCTCAGGGAGTTTAGGTTTGATAAGGCGGTGTTATCCTATTAACCACTATCCTGATGAACCTTGACTTGCTTGTTCACTTGGTTTGCAGAGAAAAAAAAAAAGAGTTAAAATTTGGAGGCAGTAATAAAGGACCCATGAATTAAACTAGGTATAATGAAAATGGCTGCTTAGTTGTGAAGATCTCTTTTGGAATGGCTACCAATGAAAAGAGAAAGCTATCATTACCAATGAAAATGGCTACTTAGTTGTGAAGATCTCTTTTGGAGTGGCTACCAATGAAAATGGCTACCAAGGAATTAATAATACTACACTTACCTTTTTCTCCAAAAAAAAAAAAAAAAGGATCTCTTTTGGAAAAATAATAATAATAAAATACAAAAAAAATAAAAGGCAAAGAGAAAGAAAAAGGGGGTAAAAAAGAAAAAAAATTTGGGGGGGGGGGGGGGGGGGGGAGTATTTGAAGAAGAGAGCAATATACCCAAAGAGTCTACGTGACA
>NW_027069478.1:1601978-1603219 GCF_002906115.3 Quercus suber
TTGAACTTTGAGTTGTGCTTGGTTGGGTTATTCGGGGGGGCCATGTATAATTTTTTTTTTTTTTTTTGTATGCATGAAATGTAAAATAGTAATTTTTTTTTTAGAATACTAAGTATTTTTAACACACACACACATGGGGAGAGGGGAGAAGATCTTAAAGAAACTTATGGTGGTGTATATCCAAAAAGGCCTAAAATGTAAAATAGTAATGTACAATACTTCATAACTGAATATGTATAAACCAAAGTATATTTAATTAAAATTAAACAATCATGAGATTTAAACCAAATTATCACTTATTAAATAAAATGACTGAGATTTTAAAAAAATATATACTAAAAAAATACTAATAGTCCAAAGATTGCTAAATAAAAGACAAACAATCATTTAAATGTCAATACATAAAATATATATATATATATATATAATAAACAACAACTAAATACATGAGTATATATTGTTTATAATATATTGATTATTATAATAATAAATAATATATTATAAGAAATTTTAAAAAGAAAGCTGTGCGCACCCAGAACAAGCTTAAAGGGCTAGCTCACTCTTGGGCTCACAATATATTTATAATGTAAGCTTTGGATTTCCTACTTTGGGTGATTCTAGCCTAGAGACCCAATTATATCTCTCAAACCTCTGTGTTGTTTCCCTCTCACTCTTATGACTCTATTGCTCTCAACTCTCAACTTTCTTCAGAGCCCTCTCAACAACCCTTTCCCCTAAATTTCTCATATTTATAGCCCAAAATTAGTAGAAGAATCAGGATTACTCTTATAGCTAGTGGGAGAGGAGGTCCAATGTCATTAACCCTATGTGGGTGTTTAGGTGGGAGTGGGGTATGGTATGAGTGGCCTTGGAACTAGTTCCCACTTCAGTAGAGTTGCTCAGCAATGGTATGCCTTGAGACACTGCTGGGCAGCCAGGGGATGTTACCCCTGGGGAGTTGTCTCTTTGCTTGGGGAGTGGTTCACCGAGTGTGATCCAAGTGACGTAGCGTAGCATGTGCTGATGAAGATCGTTGCTTTAGGGTGGCCTAAGGCCTGAGCCAAGGGGCGATATGGACTAAATGTCGACCTGGAGCTCAAGGCCCAAATGGGCCTGGATGTCACGGCAGCTCAAGGCCCAAATAGGCTTGGGTATCATAGTGCCGTACAAAAGTAATGAAAAAAAAAAAAAAAAAAAAAAAAAAAAAAAAAAAAAAAAAAAAAAAAAAAAAAAAAAAACAA